>NC_090174.1:48469973-48769973 GCF_024679245.1 Pseudorasbora parva
CTGGAACTACTTTAGCTGTGTCTTTCCCTGAAAATAATTGCACACCTTAAAACGTTCGTCAACCAATCAGATTCAAGCATTTAACAGCCCCATAGTATAAGAAAAATCGGTACCCCTTTAGGGTCGAGTTAACAAGTTGCTTAATTACCATGAATTAGGATAATGTCTGTTTATTAGTGCTTATAAAGCACATATTAATGCCTTAGTCTGCATGACCATATTCTACAAACCTTAATAATAACACTTAACAACCTTGCAAACTATTAATAACCAGTAATTAGGAGTTTATTGAGGCAAAATGTGTAGTCAAAAATTAGTTAATAATTATAATTGGACCCTAATCTAAAGTGTGACTGAAAAAACAATATGTTGTTCTAAATTAAGATATAAGATCACATGGTTGTAACAGATAGTTTAAAAATAAACCAGTGGTTACTTTGTTAGAGCACCTTTCTGAACTTGTTGGTTTGCAGATGCTACTAGATCTATTACAATGAAATGCCAACATTTTCATTGTTTAAGTGTACCATTCATTTGTAAAGAAACTGTATATGGGTACACATACAGCATGGCTATTTTAAGCAATATTGAGCACTGAATTGCACTCTCCATTATGATCCATGATCAGGTGTTTTTAGGAGAGCAGTTCATCATTATTGTCCCTCGCTGAGGTCAGATAAAGGAAGACTGATCATGTGTGATTTTGGAGAACATTCTGCTCTGACCAATTTCACACCTCCTTTCTCACCTGATACAGCACCATTAATTCTGACAGGTCCTCTTTGCCATCTGGGATTTTAAGTGCCCTCTCCCGCTCTCTCTCAGAGCGTCATCATCTCTTTCCATCTCTCAGTCTTTTAAAGATGATAGGTGCAGGCTGAGACGGATACAACAGTAAAGGTGCAAAGTCCAAATGACGAATGTTCTGCCTTGCTTTGCCTTTGGTGTCTACTTCTGCTTCATTTGAAATGGGCATCTGATAACATGCAAGAAGAAACTTACTAGCCCACTAGCAGATTGGCTGTTTATTAGTACTTATAAAGGACATATTAATGCCTTTTTCTGCATGACCATATTCTAAATCCCTTAACTCTACCCCATACCTAAAATAACCACTAAAACAACTGCTTTACTTAAGCAGTAATCAGGAGTTTATTGAGTTTAGAGGGGGAAAAAAGGGTGTTCCGTAATCTAAAGTGTTACCAAAATGATCCGTTTCCCATAATCAGTCCCCCGTGTCATCACACGCAGTTGAAAGTTCAACTAATTCACAGTTTGCCTTTGAAACTTAAATGAGATATTCTTATGGTCATTGCATGCTTTGTAATCACCAATTGTGTCTGATTAGAGAGAGAGAGAGAGAGAGAGAGAGAGAGAGAGAGAGAGAGAGAGAGAGAGAGAGAGAGAGAGAGAGAGAGAGAGAGAGAGAGAGAGAGAGAGAGAGAGAGAGAGAGAGAGAGAGAGAGAGAGAGGGAGAGAGAGGGAGAGAGAAACAGCGGATGCTTCAAGGGAACCTGGGATCTTGTGACCTCAAAAATGATGCTTTATTAGAAGGCTTTTCTCAGAATAGGTTTGCAGCTGAATAAAACAAGAAATGTCACAGTCTCTTCACTTTCAGCTTGAAACACTTGGTCTGAAATGTGTGCATTATTAACTACCTGCCCCATATTGCCTCTGGGAATGGGGTTTATGGAGAAGAACAAGATTAGAGGAAGACATCTAGAAACACAACAGAAAGAGAGAAAGAAGTAACATGCAATCAGGACTCAAGGGGGAGCCCAGCTGAAGGAAGTGCTGTGCAATTAGTAAAGTTACAGGATGGAGAGCTGTACAATTAAATAGTCCATATACCATTCCAGGGACATAATTGATTCACAAAGTGGTTTTTATTGCTAGTCAGCTCCTGCTATGCCATAAAAAGTGCGAGCTGAAAGAAGCTTTTAGATAAATAAGCTCCAGGTGCTCATTTCCATGCTTGCTCTTCCGCCGGCCCCCCTTTCATGCAGTTCACTGTGTCACTTGGCTGTTGGAGGGGTGTCTCTGCATACCGCTTATGCCCGTTAATATGCTTGCTTCTCTCTTTCGTTTCATGCGTTTCATTCCTCTCAATGCAATTTTGATGTCTGGCACTCTACTTGCCCTCACACCTCCCGCTTTTACTGAGTTTACCACTCTTCTTTCTTCCTGACTCAGCAGTTCTATATTCAATATTTACATCAGTGCAATAAGTATGCCAACCTGGGCCAGTTGCATATGTGGAGTGGGCAGTGTTGGGGAGCAACTAGTTACATGTAACTAGCTTACGTAATTTAAATAAACGTAACTGTAATCCGTTACAGTTATTTAGAAAAAAAGTGTAATTAAATTAGTCACTTATGAAAATGTTAATAATTACAAAGAGGGTTACATCTGAACATTTTCTGAAAAAAAAGCTAGGATGTATGCTATAAACAATATTCATTTGTGCACGATATCAAATAATATCTGAAGTACACGATGCCTCCTGCCATTCAAAGGCTGTTTAGTGAAGCAATGCTATTCTGATGGTTTTGATTGGTTCTTGACTGGCACCACGTCTGCCAATTAAATCCACCCACATTGCCGCTGAAAGCTTTAGGCTACATCCTGTCTGAAAGTTGCCACCATGATGAGTGATAAAAATGCATTCCAGTTCTGAATATTAGAAAAGTAAGCAAAAAGTAATGAAATGTAATCAGTTACATTACTTTAATAGTTACACTACTTTTAAATTACATTTTAAATGGGGTAACTTGTAATCCGTAACCTATTACATTTCCAATAACCTCCCCAACACTGGGAGCGGGGAAGTAAAATCAATAAGAGAATAAAATTAATACTTGCCAGGAAACAAACAGTTTACTTGCATAACCTCACATTGTTTTTAAAAAAGGCAATTCAATTAAACCATGACTTGTTTTGATTACTGCAATGCACTTTTCATTGGTCTACCAGCTAGCCCCATCTCCAAATTACAATATATTCAGAACTCTGCTGCCAGACTACTCACCCACACCAAACGTTCTGCACATATTTCCCCAATTCTTCCTGTGTCTTACCGTATTAAATTCAAAATCTTCTTCTCACTTTTAAGTCTCTGCACGGCCTTGCTCCCCCTTACCTCTGTAACTTGCTTCACCCCTTCAACCCTACTCGCTCTCTACGATCTGCTGATTCCAACTTTCTCGTTGTCCCTCGGCATTGCCTTGCTTCAATGGGGGGGCAGATCATTCAGTGTTATAGCACCCAAATTATGGAACTCTCTACCCCGATCACTCCGTTTTGTTGCCACCATCTCTGAATTCAAATCCATGCTCAAAACACACCTCTTTACTGAATGTTATAGGTCTTAGAAATGTGTTTTTTTTTTCACTACAATTTCTCAATTATTGTACTTGCACTCTCAATTGCCTATTGTTGTTCTGTCTACTCTGTTTGTCAATTGGCTTTATTGTTGTTTGTTTATTGTAAAGTGTCCTTGAGCTCTGGATAGGCGCTATATAAATAAAACTTATTATTATTATTATTATTATTATTATTATTATTTGTTAGTTTAGAATTTTTTTAATAAAGAAAAATTACATGGAAAATGAAGGACTAAAAAAAAAACACAAATATCATCAAAAAAAGTGAAAAATGCTAAAAAATGTGCAATCAAATAATATAATTTTAAATAATAATAAAATAAAGAAACATCATAAAGATTTAGAATTAAAGCAATTGCACAGACTATTTCACACAATTTCCAAAATCCCCCAATGTAGATTTCCCACCTGCTCAATTTTGACCCTAAAAATCATTTGTGCCTGAACCCGGTTCTGCCTATCTATGAATCTAATTCATCTTTCTTTCCTCTCTGCTTTCTTAAAGGTTGGCTGCCTCTCCTATCTCTCCATCTGTCAGTCAGTCTTTATGTGCAAATCCCCATCTTTTGCTTCAGCCTTACTGTATTACTGCGTTTTAAACACCATTTGTTTCACAGCTGGCACGTTAAGCGGCCAGCTCCCCTCCTTGCAGAGCACCGCTGCTGCTAATCGTCCGTCCACCCACATCCCTGCACCTCCTCTGCCTCTCTTAACCCTTTAAAACCGAACGTGTCGTCGACGACACAGCCAACCAAGCTGTTTTGAAGTTACCGTAACTCTTCAACCCTTTGCACTATCATAATAATTTAAATTGCTCCTGAAAGTAGACAGTCTGCGCTTTCCGCCTATATACGGCTTATTACGGTAATGTCATGTTTTCCATCGGCAAATCACCGCGGCTTTCGGGGGGGAGCGGGAAGGGGCGAATAGAACGGAGATACGGAGCGCGGCAGAGTTTTGTAGGATTTTTAGATTCCAAAACACAATTAAAAAAGGACAAAAGCATGGTGAAGACAGTGTATACAAGATAGGAGGCTATTGAGTTTATCTTTGACACTTGGAAAGCGGCTGAGAGGGACTCTTCAGACCCAGAGACTGCATATTCAGATGTTGAGGAGGCATTTGTTGCTACCCTTGATCTAGACATGGATTGGTAAGTGAAGCTTGTCTTTTCTATGCTGAAACTGTGAGAAATGTCGGTGAAATAGGCATAGATTCAATGTTTTAGTTCAAAATATCCCTGTTTCATGCATCATAGTGTGTGTGTGTACACGCGCGTATGCGTTGCATGTGTCGTTCATGTGTTTACATCCACTACATTCATGTGTTTGCGTGTGTTCAAATGTGTTTGCATGCATGTCGTTCATGTGTTTGCATGCATGGCATTCATGTGTTTGTCTGTGTTCATGTGTTTACATGCATGTGATGTGTACATGTGTGTGTTGACATGTGTGTAAGTAATTATTTTGTATTATTACGTCATTGTTATTTGGTTGCATTTATTAGTGTTTATTTTGTTTTTTTTACAATTTTGCTTTAATGTATTATTTTATAATGGAAAATACATTTATACATATATTGTGAGTTTGTAATACAAGCTTGTTTTGTTTTTTTCCCCAGTGTGGCTTGTACAAAAGCAAACGGGCCCTCCACAACACCACCTCAGAGGGGACGTAGGGTAAAGAAAAAGGCTCCTGAGTGAAAACTCTGCAACCCAGTGTCACAAAAATACTTGTATATATGTATTATAGTTTATTCTTCAAGTTTAAAGTGTTAGATTCTTTCGTTCAGTGGGTTTCTGATTTTTTTCTCAATAAAAAGCAGTAAAATGTATTCCCGTTTTTGCAGTTTTTGCCTATTTAAATTCTATTTTCAAACTTACCATATACAGTGAGGGTCAATAACTGTAATTTATTGAAAGCCAGTTGTCTTCTGAAAAAAATAACACCTTGCACTTGAGGATAGCACATTGTGTTATAATTCTACAGTCAAAAAAACAAAATATGTGAAAACGCCCCTTTTTAGCTTTAGGTTCTAAAGGGTTAATATCTCAGACCGTGAGTTAGACCCATCTCTCTCCCTCCCTTCCTTCTTTTCTTGAGGAGGCGTTTAGGTGTTGCAGGCTGTTTAGCACCTGGAAATCAGTTTGTCAGGAGACACGTCTCTCTCAATGCAGCTAGTATCATTCACTAATGCTGGGCTGGGTCAAGGAATCCTTCCCCCAACATGCTTTAATTGGGTTCTCGCTGAGAACTCTCTCTCTCTCTGTCTCTCTCTCTCTCTCACACACACACACACACACACCTCTGAACGAAGGTGAGGGATGTAATTGTCATCATGTGACTGCGATTGGACGGGAGCTGCAGCCAAAAACAGAACTTCCTGTCTGGCTGCCTCTAAACCGCTGGGTGTGGGGAATCAACGCGCACCCGAGCTATAATGTCAGACACTTTGAATTCTCGCAATCTACAATCATGCGTCATTTTAATCTGCAGTGGCTCTCATCAGTGACTGTTCCCCGCCGAGAACAGGGCCGGCTGATTAGCGGCGAATCTCTCACAGTCCGAGACTTGGCTCGCTCAGACTCGCAGGATTTCAGGTCTTTTCTGTTTCCATCACCGATCCTTTGAGACTTCCTACTGAGAAAAGAGCCAGAACTCTGCAGTCACATCAGATAAAATGAGATTACCTTTGGGTGACTTTATGCAGCGTTTTAATCTCTCCATTTTTTTAAGGCCATGTAATCAACTGCCAAAGCAATTCCACCACTCTATTTCCCTTCTCTCTGGAGGCTCTGACAGGCGTAAGACCGTCTGGGCCTGTCTTTTACCCGATGCTAAAGGTTTTACCCTTCGCAGTTTGCAACTCTGATCCCACTGCAAACGGTGGCAATTCGTTGCCCAGGCAACACACTTCCCTCCTGGCTAGTGTTATGTTAATTCAGCAGAGGGTGAAAAGTTAAGAGAACCAATCCATTCACATCACTCATGTCTCGGAGAGAAATCTTTAATAACAAAAAAGCTCTGTTCCAAAGCCCAGTGAGGATCGTATTGCTTCCAAGGCAGCATCCTGACTGAAATGTAACCTCAGAAGTGACCGATCTGGAACACTGTGCGTCATACAAATAGTGTTCCTCATTTACATTTTTTTTTTAAAATTCACACAGGAAATTTCAACTGACAGTTATTGTCAATAGTGTTTCTATAAGAGTAGCCAAGCTATTAAGCACAAAATAAACAGGAGACTTAAATTTTTGCTTAAAAAAGTTTCACTCTTTTTAGTGATACTTTTTACTATTTTTATGTAAGAATTGTATATTCATAATTACACATAAGTTACTTGAGAAGCACTGCCTAATATATTGAGACTTGTTTTTATTCTTTAATAGGAGTGTATTTTGTTTTCATTTATTATTAGATTTTTCAGGATAAAGTTAGGTATAAATAAGTGGGGGGAAATCAGTCATGCAGTAAGACAAAGTGCACTTATAACAATTAAAAAAACAATTTAGGTTCTTACCTTCAAAATTCAAACCATGAAAAAGGGTCTTGAAATGTCCTAGGATTGAGGTTTGTAGAATATGGGCATACGCAAGACTAAAACAGATACAGTTCATGAATCCTTTGCACTAAAAGCATTTATAATTATTTTCATTAAAAAATATCTATAATAAGCTTCAAAGTTTTGTAACATCATTAGAAATGTATTTGTATGAAATATCTTTATGAAAATAAAATTTATAGTTGGCCTTTTAGGAATCTAGAAATGCACTACAGCTAAAGCCACAAGTCTGAACATGTTATATTTCAAATCTGAAGAGGATAAGTCTAAAACTCTATGAAATTGATTTTATTTTGAGATTTCTCAATATTAAAGGGTTAGTTCACCCAAAAATGAAATTGATGTCATTATTGACTCACCCTAATGTCGTTCCACACCCGTAAGACCTCCGTTCATCTTCAGAACACAGTTTAAGATATTTTATATTTAGTCCGACAGTGTATCCAAGTGTATGCACACTATACTGTCCATGTCCAGAAAGGGAATAAAAACATCATCAAAGTAGTCCATATGTGATATCGGTTAGTTAGTTAGAATCTCTTGAAGCATCGAAAAGTTCATGCTCCAAGAGAAGACAATGCTGAATAAAGTCATAGTTTTTTTTAATTTTTGGACCAAAATGTATTTTCAGTGCTTCAAGAGATTCTAATGAACTAACTAATATCACATATGGACTACTTTGATGATGTTTTTATTCCCTTTCTGGACATGGACAGTATAGTGTGCATACACTTGCATACGCTCTCGGACTAAATATAAAATATCTTAAACTGTGTTCTGAAGATGAACGGAGGTCTTACGGGTGTGGAACGACATAAGGGTGAGTCAATAATGACATCGATTCATTTTTGGGTGAACTAACCCTTTAACATGTGCTTTATAAGTACTAATAAACAATAATTTGGAAGATTAGGGAGATGTCTAAAATGCTGTAGATAGCACGCAAGGTTTTGAAACAGACAAAGAATATCTGTCCCTCTCTCTCTCTTCCAGGTCCATGTGTTGCAAACACCAACAGAGCAGACAGTTTATTCTTGACCTATACCTTACAGCATGTGCACTATAATCCTGAGTGTCAGAGGATTTCCTGTCTAGAGGATGACAGCGGCTTGGTCTTTAAGAAAAAAAAAACAACGACATCAAAACAAAATATAGACGTTCCGTCCCTCAAAAGGAAAAAGCGTGGTACTATACAAAAATAATTGGATTTGGAGTCTCTCTCTCTCTCAGGCATGGAGTGCCCATGTCCTTAATAGGTAGTACCCGAACAGATGGAACACAAATTGCTCTTTCCCTGCACCTCTGGGTTCAAGGCAATTTTATCCTGTGTGCCTGTGAAGTTCTCAGATTGCCTTCCTGGCCTTTGAGCTGTGTGTGCTTCAAAGGGCTCTCTCTTTCTCTCTCTCTCTCTCTCTCTCTCTCTCTCTCTCTCTCTCTCTCTCTCTCTCTCTCTCTCTCTCTCTCTCTCTCTCTCTCTCTCTCTCTCTCTCTCTCTCTCTCTCTCTCTCTCTCTCTCTCTCACACACACACACACACACACACACACACACATACATTGTCATCCGGACATAAGTCTTTGTGCTTTGACTGAACGTACAAACAGAGAGAGAGCTCGGGTTGGCAGGTCATCGTCACTGTGGCTAAAGGTGAAAGGGGTGTGGCCTAAATGAGACATCAGTTCCTATGTGTCTATTTTTGTAGCAGCACTAAAACCCCTCGATGCATGTATGTGAATGCAGATGTTTCTAGCTATTAGTGATGGGTTATACATTTTTTTTTATCCGATAAGAAGTATTACCAATGTAAAAATCATCAATTTCAGTAAAAATACCTCTATTACATGGAACGTTTTTACATTTTCAAAGGTTAAAATGGGTTCAAATGCATTTTTCTAACATTTTAACATTTAATTGGTCAAAACTTCAAATTATCAGATCCATCAGCTTACATGCATTAATATTGATGCTAAAATAATGGATTAAATAATTAAAATTAAATTATTCAATCGTTAAAATAATTCAATTTAGTAGTTTAAAAAATGCCCCAATATTTTTAAGAAAAAGAATGATTTAAACAATAGTATTGTTACAATTTTAGTGTAAGAGCCATGACCTACTGGTAAATGTGATCACGTGATCAGACCTGTGTTGATTATGCAGATTTCGTACATTTTCCCATCTGGTTTCTCCTCTTCTTCACATAGTTTCCTGTCATCTCTTAAATGCCTGTACACATAAAAGATGTAGAAACAAATTAAAATTCAATATTTTCAGTTAAGAAATTGATCAAGATTTACTTTAAAACAATATTCACTTAATAATTAGAAATAGAAAGTAACACTGAATTAAACATGACATTTTAAGATTGAAAAAGTAGTAAAAGTGAAAGTGAAATGCAGGACAGTAACCACAATAGGCATCCCCCCCCCCCCCCCAATAAATTGTTCCCCAATATATAATATTTCTTAAAGTTGTTCTTTATTATGTATGTTCTCTATTATTGTGACAAATTGTTTAAAAAGTTTTTCAGATTAAAAGGCGGTTTAAATGGTTAGTTCACCCAAGTCATATGACATTCTTCTTTCAGATGAATAAGAGTTGAGATATATTATAAAAGTCCTGGCTAATCCAATCTTTATAATGGCAGTGACTTTTGCTCTGTTTTTGAAGTCCATAAAAATGCATCTGTCTGTCAAATAACATGCTCCACGTTGGCTTCTGGAGGTTAATAAATGCCTTTGGAAGTGAATTGATGCGCTTGTGTAAGAAAACTATCCATATTTAAAACTTTAAATAAAGTAAAGTTTCAGCCGATTGCAGCTTCTGCAGTTCAAAGGCTTACACGACCAGTTACGTCAGACGTTGCGTAAGCCTTTGAATGTAAGCCTGAGAAGGCACTTTATTTGACAGACCTAGTGGTTGAAATGGGTACTGCAGTCCAAATTTGAAATATTGGAAAGTGTTATTCCCCTGCCCCCCGCCCCCTTAGGCTCAACGCTTGCGCGGGTTGCCAGCTTCAGAACACAACAGAAGTGAGTGCAATTGAAAATGAAAGCCACACTGTATGTTGATGAGTTGATTAATCCTGCGTATCTGCAAACATATAATGGTATTTTTATGCTTTAGCAAAGTGAAACACTTACATACAGCACCTTTAATGTTCACTGAAAATTATTGTGAATTCCAACACAATACTTTTAGTTTTTACAGTGAAAGTGTGTACGTGATAAAATATACATTTAAACATTTAAAGCTGCAGTCCGTAACTGTTTGCACTCTACAGTCCCTGACAAAAGTCTTGTCGCTTATCTATTTTCTAGAAATACCTGATATTAACCTGACTTTTAATTAATTAATTGGTGTTAGAAATAGCTCATATGAAAAGCTAAAACCCTCCCAAATGATGTTTAATGCACTGAAATAAATAATTTTCACAGAAGAAATATTTATCATTTAATCAAGACAGAAAGGTCAAATTTTGGCAAGACAAAAGTTTTGTCGCATATATAGAAATTGAACAAATTTACTGCAAATACAAAAATATGTCAGCAAATTAAGTTGTGGTGCTGTGAGATCCAAATTTAATATCTTGTATGACTTCCATGAGCTTGAAGGACTGCATCCATGCGGTTTGGCAAGGATTCATACAATTTATTGATGAAGTCATCAGGAATAGCTAAGAAAGCAGTCTTGCATGCCTCTCAGAGTTCATCAATATTCTTTGGTTTCGTCTTCCATGCGTCCTCTTTCATCCTACCCCATATATGCTCAATGATGTTCATGTCTGGTGACTGGGCTGGCCAATCCTGGAGCATCTTGATCTTCTTCACCTTGAGGAACTTTGATGTGGAGATGGAAGTATGCGATGGAGCACCGTCCTGCTGCAGAATTTGGCCTCTTTTATGGTTGGGAATATAAGAGGTAGCTAAGATTTCTTGGTATTTTAGACTATTGATGTTTCCTTCCACCCTGCAGATCTCTCGCACACCCCCATACTGGATGTAACCCCAGACCATGATTTTTCCGCCACCAAACTTCACTGTTTTCTGGGTGAATCTCGGATCCATCCGGGCACCAGTAGGTCTCCTGCAATATTTGCGGCGACTGTGGTGTAATTCAATAGAAGATTCATCTGAAAAATCCACCTTCTGCCACTTTTCCTGCGTCCATCCTTTTAGCAGGCTGTGGGCCTTGGCAAATGCAACACGGTTTTTCAATTGTCTTTTGTTTAGTGTTGGCTTCTGGGCACTGATTCGACCATGGAGGCCATTTCGAGACAGAATCCGACAAACTGTTCTGGTTGACACAGGGACTTCAGGTGACCAGGTCTCGTGGGGCTCTGCTGCAGTGGAAAATGGGCTGGCCTTGGATTTACGAGCCAACAAACGGTCCTCTCGAGCAGTTGTCTTGCGGGGTCTGCCTGACCTGGACTTGTCAAAAATGTCTCCAGTCTCTTCAAATCTTTTTTTTATCCTCTGTACTTGACACTGAGACACATTGAAGGTGTCTGCCACATCAGCAGTGGATCTGGTGTTCAGCCTCTTGATAATCAAAACTTTAGTCTCAAGGTGAATCTTAGGCATGTTTGCAGAGGTCTAGTTGTAGTTGATGTGAAGGTCTAGTGTACTGGGGTTCTTTTTATACACACTTGAGACCTAATTGATCCATTATTAGTCACAGGTGAAGCTCATATGACAAGGTGACAACACTTATGTCTTTGCAAAAATTGACTCAGTGGGCTTTACCAAGCTGTGAATATTAGAATACTTTTTGAAAGTTTAGTTTTTCACTGAAACATTATCACAAAAGCTGGTGGGATTAAAATGAGCAATTTCTTGTAAAAAAATCTTGATTAGAAATATATTTCAGCGGCACTTTAGGTCAATTTGTACACAAGCGACAAGACTTTTGTCAGGGACTGTAGTGGTTAATAAACAGAACTGCATGCGTCTTGCGGAGGAACACTGCAGCCGGAGCTACTTCTCTCTGTTTATGTCTATGGCGGATCACGCAGGGACTGTGCTCCTCCGCAGCAGTACCTACCAGTCTGGGCTGAAATAGTCCCAATATAAATACTTATTATAAGTGTACCATAATGATTCAGGGTAAGACTAAAGCACGGTTTGGAAAATGGATTCATGTTGTACATTCTCATTATATAATTTTTGTAAATCTTGAACATAAAAAAAGTTACAGACAGCAGCTTTAATATTTTAACTATTTTACAATGGTTATGTTTAAGGACCCACAGTAACATAGAGTGACGAAAACTACTCAACTTTTTTAATGTAATTTTCCCATTTTGAATGATAAAATATGAAATATTTTTGAAATATGCTATCATTTAAAATATGTTGATACTGAATGTACAAGACAAGAAACGTTTTTTTTTCCCCTTTTTTTACACACATTTTTGACATAGACATACAAACGTGTGAATGTGTACATATATTTTAAATAGTTTGAAGAGGATTACTTTACAAATATACGGACTATAATTAAGACCATGAACTTATTTTACCATTCTTATTTCTTTATTCCCTTAAATCCATTCGAATCCTCCAATTACTTAATTTCTTTAAATAAAAAGACCTAATGTAGGAAATACATTTGTGTTCACACTGTCTAGGTCACTTATTTAGTAAAACAAATTTGTCCATCACCCTCTTAGCTCAAATATAATAAGGATTTAAACTCAGCGATGGAGCCTTTCGCCGGGAAAATCCATGAAGGCGATTAAAAAAAAGACTCCAGCCCCATTGTTTACCGGCCCATTAACAAACAAACATCAAGCCCCATCTCTCTAAAAACTGCTGACAGAAAAGGCGACGATTAATCACCATGGCAACCAGCCTCTTGATTACAAACTGCTTGATGGGGCTTTGGGATGCAAGGGGACCAGAGGAGAACGGGAGGGGGAAAAAAGGAGGGGGGAGGAAGCGAATTTAAAGAGCATTGTGCTAAATTAGAGGCCTTTATGAGCAGTAGCGACTAACGGGCCGCCTGATCTGCATACCAAGTGAAGGGTTAACCACGTCCCTGAGGTAATTTTGAACAATCAGAGCTCCAGTTAGCAATTAGTGAATTAACTGTAATGAGTCTGTGGTTGCCATAACAACAACGGTTTTTAAATGACACTTGTCAAAGTGAAGAACACTTGAACGTTGTGGAGATGAGCCCTTTTTATTAGAAAGGGAGGGGGTGTACGTTTAGTTGAGGTCCATTTAATTATCCGAGAGATGATGAGCATTATTTGTTTGTCTGAATAAACATAAAACATACCAACAAAACAACGTAATTAACCTGTGAAATCAGATCGAGATGAGTGCATCACATAAAACTTTCAGCTTCACTGGATGAGTGTGTGTGTGTGTGTGTGTGTGTGTGTGTGTGTGTGTGTGTGTGTGTGTGTGTGTCTGTGTTTGTTTTAGTGCATTTCCGGTGTTCTATTCACAGGTAGGTGAGGGGAGTTTTATAAATTCATGCAAACAGGGTTCAGTGATGTTTTTGTGTGGGCCGGAACTATTATTTTATAGAGTAGAGATGCAGACCAAAAATTCGGAGAGGTGTAAAATGGATAAATAGCTTTCTCTCTCTACTAAATGGAGGGTAGAACAAGATTTGTGAAAAATATGGATATATAGAGTGTGGAAAAAGAGGAGGAAAAAATAAATGACTGAAGGATGGAGACGATGTGTGTGCAATATAGCACAGCCGTCATGCTTTCTCAGGCTGTGTCAAACTGAGATGCTCCAGGTTTCTGACAGACAGCACACAGTGTGGAGGAAGAGCACCTTAAACTGCCTTTAAACAACACTCAGAGTTTAGTGCTTTGTCTTCCTTCAGCCCTTTCGCGCACATTCAGCCTTTTAATGAGAAAACTGTCTGAAATATGGGACGCAGACAGTCTACTGACGCAAGCGAGACTGTCACACAGAGGACTGTAATGGAAAAGCCATAGAGTAAGTCATAGAAAGTTGCTAAACAACCACAAATGGGTCACAGTTGAACTATTGCAGAGGGTAATGAGGAATGTACATCTTTGCATAATGATTGCAAATGTTAAAATTGCATTTCCTCATTGTGTCTGTATCCCTGTAAATATGCTGCTTCAGAGATGCAAAAATTTGCATGCTTACATTGTTTTTTTCACATGCAGTAAACTCAGGCTGCCTATGGGGAATTGATGTATTTCACCCATATTATTAAACCCAGCATGTAGACGGTGGTGGTATTGTGTGCCACTCTGTGGGGTTAGCGCAAGATAAATCACCACTGTTGCTACATTTCTGCTGAGAAGCTTTCCGTACACCATGGGCCGAGCTTGTTACATACTCTCATATGTGCACACATACACACATTGCCGAAGGGTTTTCAGATGGCTATATGTCATGCAGTTATTTGTGTTTATGCCATTAGTGTTGAAACATCACCGCTGTGCCCTGCAGAAACCACAACAACAGTAAAAACACACTGCACATATACAGAATCTGGTTGATTAGTGCTGCTGCGACATTTCTGTGTAAAATCATCAAAACTAGGCCTACCATTGATTGAGAAAGAAGTACAGTGTGCCTTTAAAAATAGGGCTGCACCAGGGAACAAGGATGGCATCAGATGGTAAAACTGGTAAATTGTGAAAGCCCTAGGCATTGCCATTAGGGATGGAAATCACAAGAGAATTTAAACATCTTTAACGGCTCCATGAACTATTTTAAATTCAAAACTTTCAACGGAAAAATATTAGAAAAAATGCGTTTAGATAAACATATTGGCTTTACACACTTTAAGATGCAATACAACAATTGCCTTGTCTCTAAATTGAACCAAAAAATCCTAAAACAATTTTAACATTTTAATATATTTTGATAAAATACTACAGATAAAGAGCAAAATGTATAGCTCTTTGATATCAGATATATAGTAACACGAACAGGTCAGTAAGAGATTAGCAAGGGATAAGTATCAGTTTAAAGATTTATGCTTGATTTACAAAAAAATAAGTGAGTCCTTTTGTTCGAGAATAGAACTACACTTTTTGTGTAGTGCATTTTGATACACTGATAAGAACCGACTCATAAGTCATTTGCTTGGGAATCCAACTCCCGGTTGCATATATTTTTTTAAATTCACTATTAAGAACGTCACTCTTGTAGGGTTGTTTTAAAACAGTATGGACCTTTTCGCATTTTCAGGGTTCTCAGAAGCGGAAGTTGTCATAGTTGGGTAACCTTCTATAGCAGTGAATGGAAGACGGTAGCAAACAACATTTTGTATAAATAATATTGTTATTATTATTAATAATAATAAACTGTCCTTGGTATTATAACAAAGTGGAAGTAATTGGAAACAACAGCAACTCAGACAAAGTGGTGGGCCATGTAAAATTACTGAGTGGGGTCAGCGCATGTTGAGGTGCAGTGTGCAGAAGTCAGTAGCTATTAACCTCCAAACTTCCTATGGCTGTCAGATTAGCTTAACAACAGTGCGTAGAGAGCTTCATGGAATGGGTTTCCATGGCTGAGCAGCCGCATCCAAGCCTTACATCAAGTGCAATGCGGAGCACTGAATGCAGTAGAGCAGTGGAAATGTGTTCCCTGGAGTGTCGAATCACGCTTCTCTGTCTGGCAAGCCAATGGACAAGTCTGGGTTTGGCAATTGCCAGAACGGTACTTGCCTGACTGCACCATAGACCGTAAAAAAATATGGACGACTCGACATCATCCATTTCTGCTTGCCAGAGTTGAAGCTTTCAGACGGCCTGCACGGCGCTGACATCTTGGGACCGGGTCTGCGCAGTAGTGATTTCGGGGCAAAGTTGCGCAGTAGAAAGCAGGAAGTAGAGCAGGAAGTACTGCTGCGATATCAAAAGCCTGCCCACACTCTCACAGATGCAGAACAATGAATTATGTTTGTGTGAAATAAACAGTTATAGAAATGTAGAAATTAAAGCTAAAGCCCCAATCTTTTTCCAAAAATCCAGAAAAAAAAGTCAGTTAGTGCCTCAGTGACGACTTCACTCAGAGAAGATGTCGAGCTCAGCTGTCAATCATGATGTCACACACTCCGTTTTTATAGCATCAAGTAAAACTAAACTTATTTTAAAAACACACTTGAAATTAAATCATCGTTATGATAACTGCCTTCAATGACATAAACTAACTTTGGGAAAAAAATATTTGATGTGTAATTTTATTGTTTAGTTTGCCTCGTCCATTAGAAAACACAGAGGGGCTACTATACTGGGACCAGTCACCGGGGGCTATCGAGGCGCGAAAGCTTCAGTTTCTGAGAGGGATACTGCAGGCTTGGACTGCACTGTCCCAAGTGTAAGGTTTGGTGGCAGGGGGCTAATGGTGTGGGGGCTTTTTTTCAGGGGTTGGGCTTGGACCCTTAGGTCCATTGAAAGGAAGTCTTAATGCTTCAGCATAAGATATTCCCAACTTTGATGGAACAGTTTGGGGATGGCCTGTTCCCAGTGGCGGCTACGGGTCTGTCAGAGAGGGGAAGCTCATTTTCGGCCAATTGTCTTATTTATTTAAAAGTAAATTCTGCCCTACGTTCCTTTTCAAGAAAATGGTCTTTTACCCTGTGAATGAATGAACGATCTAAAAAAATATTAAACTCTGTAAAACTGAAACAAGGAATGTGGTTTATAATTGTGTGAAATGTATGATGAAAATCAAGCAATTTCGCCAAGCAAATATCAAAGAAATAGGTTGCAGCAGTTTTTATTTCGACTGAACTTGAGAAATCCGCGATGGGACTGAGCGCGAATAGCTTCAGTGATTCCTTATAGTACAGAATCGCTGTCAGTCAAAAGGAGATGCAGACCCTCCAATCATCACGCAGAAGCTCGGAGTCCGGGCCAGCCCACTCCCCATTCACTCCCAGAGACGCTGCGCGTCCGTGGGCGGGACATAATCGCAGCGTTTATCCAATGACCGTCTAGTTTCGAAGTGCTGAAAAAAAACGTTCAAAGCAGCCCCATTGAAGTCAATGGACGCTGGGCTTCAATAGGGAAATGCACTGTGTCTGTGACGCTGCGGGAATGTATGAGAAGGAAATCGAGTCAGCCGACCTGCTATATGTAACTGTTTCTGAACGAACTCGTCTTTGAGATGAACGTTTTCTAACGCATTTTTAGTCAATACAATGTTAAAATAATAGTACATATTTGACCATTAATTTTGTGACATTATAAGGGAAGCCGAGCTTCCCTTGCAGTCTTAAAAATAATCGCCACTGCCTGTTCCAACATGACTGCGCACCAGTGCACAAAGCAAGATCCATAAAAACATGGAGGAGCTTGACTGGCCTGCACAGAGTCCTGACCTCAACCCGATAGACTCGTAACAGAGACTCGTCCAACATCAGTGCCTGACCTCACAAATGCACGTCTATAAGATTGGTCAAAATTTCCCATAAACACACTCATAAACCTTGTGGAAATCCTTCCCAGAAGAGTTATAGCTGCAAAGGGTGGGCCAACTCCATATTAAACCCTACAGATTAAGAATGGGATGTCATTAAAGTCTGTCCCTAACACTAATTAGTCATGTACCATAATATTTACATGATAATCCAATGTACCTCAAAGTTCCTGTAATCATGGCATTACAGAAATGGAAATCTGTGGAGTCTGTGCCCATATTTAAAGTTTGGCTCAGAAACGTAAGTAATGCATTACCCCTCAAAGAGATATACGTTGTCAAATAGACTCAGGACATTTGGAAAAAATATGGAACCCAATAAAATCCTTAATTAATCTTGATGTCTAACTTCTTAAGGCTTAGTTGTCAAGGCTAGTGTGCTCTGTGTATTTAAACTAGTCTTAGATATGGTCTGCTATTTTAAGGAACAACAATTAGGTTAATAACGATTGCTGCCACCTTTTGTTTTAGTTCTATTTAATGTCAAAGGGAACAAGTATTATCCTTAGAGATAGGATAAGTTGGGTAAGTGTCTTTTACCTACAGTTTTTCTTTCCATTCATATATTAATGTGTAGGATCATAGATGCATAAATGTGTATGCATATGTATATATGGTGGTGTAAGTATAAGTATTGCACATATATTTATAAATATGTGTTATATAAATATTTTTTTCTTTATATATATATATATATATATATATATATATATATATATATATATATATATATATATATATATATATATATATATATATATATATATATATATATATATATATATATATATATATATATATAGTGTGAGGAAAATAAGTATTTGAACACCCTGCTATTTTGCAAGTTCTCCCACTTAGAAATCATGGAGTGGTCTGAAATTGTCATCGTAGGTTCATGTCCACTGTGAGAGACATAATCTGAAAAAAATCGAGAAATCACAATGTATGACTTTTTAACTATTTATTTGTATGATACAGCTGCAAAAAAAGTATTTGAACACCTGAGAAAATCAGTGTTATTATTTGGTACAGTAGCCTTTGTTTGCAGTTACAGAGGTCGAACGCTTCCTGTAGTTTTTCACCAGGTTTGCACACACTGCAGGAGGGATTTTGGCCCACTCCTCCACACAGATCTTCTCTAGATCAGTCAGGTTTCTGACCTGTCGCTGAGAAACACGTTTCAGCTCTCTCCAAAGATTCTCTATTGGGTTTAGGTCTGGAGACTGGCTAGGCCACACCAGAACCTTGATATGGTTCTTACAGAGCCACTCCTTGGTTATCCTGGCTGTGTGCTTTGGGTCATTGTCATGTTGGAAGACCCAGCCTCGACCCATCTTCAATGCTCTAACTGAGGGAAGGAGGTCATCCTCTCCTTAATACAGTGCAGTCGCCCTGTCCCATTTAGAGAAAAACACCCCGAAAGCATGATGCTACCACCCCCATGCTTCAAAGTAGGAATGGTGTTCTTGGGATGGTACTCATAATTCTTCTTCCTCCAAACACATTTATTGGAATTTATTGAAAAAGTTCTATTTTGGTCTTATCTGACCACATGACTTTCTCCCATGATTCCTCTGGATCATCCAAATGGTCATTGGCAAACTTAAGACGGGCCTGGACATGTGCTGGTTTAAGCAGGGGAACCTAGAGGTGAGATCTTGCATGGAGCCCCAGTCCGAGGGAGATTGACAGTCATGTTTAGCTCCATTTTCTAATCATTGCTCTAACCGTGGACCTTTTTTCACCAAGCTGCTTGGCAATTTCCCTGTAGCACTTTCCAGCCTTGTAAAGGTGTACAATTTTATCTCTAGTGTCTTTGGACAGCTTTTTGGTTTCGGCCATGTTAGTATTTGGATTCTTACTGATTGTATGGGGTGGACAGGTGTCTTTATGCAGCTAACGACCTCAAACAGCTGCATCTAATTTAGGATAATAAATGGAGTGGAGGTGGACATTTTAAAGGCAGATTAACAGGTCTTTGAGGATAAGAATTCCAGCTGATAGACAGGTGTTCATACTTATTTGCAGCTGTATCATACAAATAAATAGTAAAAAAAAATCATATATTGTGCTTTCTGGATTATTATTATTTTTTAGATTGTGTCTCTAATAGTGGACATGCACCTACGATGACAATTTCAGACCCCTTCATGATTTCCAAGTTGGAGAACTTGCACAAAAAAACAAAAACATTTTTTTGTGCATATATCTATATCATGGAAATACGTTTTTGAACACCCTGCTATTTTATATATATATATATATATATATATATATATATATATATATATATATATATATATATATATATATATATATATATATATATATATATATATATATATATATATAAATATTTGTATGTATTCTCATCAAGTTAATTTTATTTATTCCTTCCCTATATTTTTATTTTTCCTTACATTTATATATTCATACATTTACATGTATTTTATTTAGTGACATATTCATTTATGAATGCAACTTGCTTATTAAGATTAATGAATGATGGCAGTGTGAAGTCTTGTTTCAACATTTCTTATTGCAATTAATATTCCCTGTTTATGTAAAGCTTAACAACAACAAAAAACTTTTTAAATAAAACAAAATAATAATATCATCAAAAAATCAATAAAATATCAATAACAAAATATAAAAACATGGTATCACCATGGTACATTTGTCAAGTTCTTATGTTGACATCACAATGTGTATGATGTGATTTTAAATGTATGTTCATATAATTTCAGTGACCTATATAATGTTTCAGACAGATTGGGCCTTGTATCCACAAATAGGGCACTTAAGCATGGGACAAATTCTGAAATTAAAGGTTGAGATGGGATGAAAGAGGAATGTTGAAAGAATTGCATATATCCTTTGTGCTGTGATTGGCAGGTTTATATGAACATGTTCCTCCCATTTGGAACTCCATTAAGTGCTTTCATAAATCTGACCTCATTGTCATGTACTCTCAAAGCAGAGAGGGGTCATGGGCAGATTGGTGGGGTTGGTTAGCATTGTTCCAGGAAATGGCACATACAGTATATTGTCATTCTCTTCTTTATGCTCCATGTCAAGACAAATTTTGTCAGTGCCTGTCTATTTGTTACATTTTCACTTGGTTGCCTAGGAAGATGCCAGAATGAAACAAACAGTTTAAAACGGTCTAAAACACTAAATATGTAACCGTGCTACCCCTTTTTTTCTAATCATATCAGGTACATTTAAGTTCATGTTCGGAACAGTTCAGTGACCTCTGAGTGGTGGGACCAAATCACTACATCAAAAAAGAGCCACACAAGTCAATACCCGATAGCAGATTTAATGATTCCTAGAACTAAATATCCAAAGAGCAGCTTGTTGTCTCTGACGAAAATAATTAAAATTAACACAGTTCCAAATTCCAGTTATGCACATTGTTCAAACAGTGTGGCTTGTATTGGATATAGTTACATATAATTCAGCAGTTCTGAAGTTCTGCCATTTTTTGCAGATGATTCAGTCTACAAACTGCCTTTATTAGGCAGGTGACTTTTTTATATCAAAAGCAGAACACACAATACTATTCAGAGTCTCATTCAGTAGAAGCCACAACTGTAAATAAACCGAGGACCCTCTAGATGGTGTTATGTTTATCACTAAAACATTCACAGTGGAAGGCTAAGGCATTTTTGACAAATAATGCCAATATAATTCTCCAATAATAATATAACACTTCACAAAAGCTGCTTGAGAGAAACTGCCCTCTGAACAGGGGTGAGAAGAAGACATTCAGAACTCGCAAGAAGTCAAGGCCTAGAGTGGGTCAATAAAAGATTCTGAAATGAAAATAACAAGAAGTGCAAGTGTTGCACCCAGTGTTGTTGAATTTACTTTGAAGATGTGGCTTTCCTACTTAAAAATGTATACTATACTTACTACATGATACTTAAAGGTGCACTATGTAACATTTTTTTCCAGTAAAATATCTAAAAACCACTAGGTCAGTGCTTTATATTTTGTTAAACTGACAACTTACAATATCCTAAATGTTTCCAACTATTTGTAAATCGTGAGGAAAATCGCTATTTTAACCATAAAAAAATGGGACGTCTGAGGGAGTCGCCTGTCAATTGCGTCATATCTGCGTAACCCTGCATTTTCCGTTTTTTTATTCTGCAGAAATGCTTTACTCTTAGCAGTGTAAACAAGTGTCACAGCAGCCGCCGAGCGAACGCACAGAGTAAAGGCATAACATAATTTTCAACACACTCAAACATATCTAACATGTTCAACAGAGTTGTGTTACCTTATAATCATGGCTGGGAAAGCGGAAATAACGCCAGCGACTGTGGCATAATTAAAGTCCCAGAAAATATGTTGTGTTCATCTTATTAACAATCACTCCAGTGTCCTTGCTCAGCTCCACAACACGCGGCCCTGCTCTGCTTCATACTACAGTAATGTTAATTATCGCATCAATTAATATGATTTATGTCCGAGTCCTATCCCGATTCTTTTTTCCACCTGCTGTGAGGTGAAAACCACATGTCCCAAGATTCTGCGCTCAAACTTGGCATCCACAAAATATGCCTTGCTTTTGAATAGGGGACCTGTAGCGAACAGAAAAGTTAAATAGTGCACCTTTAAGGGGGTTATATCTTTAACTATCCAATGATAAAATGTATTAGAGCCAAAACAATGCTTTATTTTTATTTTTATTAACGAACAACCTCAATTTGAATAACAAATAAACTAAATACAACTAAAAAACTAAAATACTTTCCAATAGTTATACAAATGACCATTTAATTAAATATTCACTATAAAATTATCTAAAATGCTGCACTGACTCAAATCAGTGAACCGTTTAATCTGTCAGAATGAACCAATTCCCTAAAAAAGTTACAGTATTTTGAAAGAAGCTAAACTACGGTTATTTAACAACTCAGAGCTTCACAGCATGACAATAAAAAAATAATAATAATAATAATTCAAGCACTAAAATTTCATTCATTCATTTTGAAACTGTTCATTTACATAAACTGTCCACATTAATCCACTCGTTAGAACTTTCATAAGCTACATTATTGCTCAAAAGTTTAGGATCAGTAAGATTTTTTTTATTTATTTAAAGAAATCAATACTTTTATTCAGCAAAGGATACATTATATTGATTCAAAGTGACAGTAAAGTAAGTTATAATAGATTTGTATTTTAAATATTAAATGTTGTTCTTTTAAACTTTATATTCATCAAAAATGTATCATGGTTTATAAAAAAAATATTAAGTAGCACAACTATTTCAACATTAATATGAACATTAAGGGATATTTATTGAGCACCAAATCATCATTAGAATGATTTCTGAAGGATAATGTGATAATGAAGACTGGAATAATGATGTCTGAAAATTCTGCTTTGCCAACACAGGCACAATTGAAATTTTACAATAATTAAAAATACATAGAAAACAGCTATTATAAAATTTAAATATTTGGCTGCAAAGAAGCTTGCAATATGAGTGTAAAAACAGCAATGTGTAGCAATGCATTTAGTTGCTGCATTGCTACTCATTATAAAATTAAGTATTCTTGAAAAGCTACACCATTTTGAACTACAGTTGAACTATTTTGTCACGCTTAAGTTAGTAGTGCAGCTACTTTTGGTTAGATACTCTCCAACACTGGTTGCTGGTCTTCATAATCATTTAATAAGAGAAATGGGCATTTCAAAATTAAATATGCCACTCTACAAGAGATTTTATACAGGCACACAGCTGGAAGCACACAGATACCAGCTGTTAGCCACAGAGACAGAGCAGGAGGGAGAGAATATGGGATTGTGGGAGATTTTAGAATGACCTGCGGGTAGGGTAAAGCTAGATCAAGAGAAAGACAGTAGATTAAAACCGTAGTCTGAGGGACAGACTTATTTACACATAGATCCAATTCACTCCCGAGCTTCATACAATCTGACAGAACCATCCGACAGGCTGTCCTGCGTGTGTATGTGCATGTTTGCACGCTCACAGGTTGACCTAGTCAGCAGTGTGTCCAGAGCTCTGAATGCGGCAGTAATTAAAGTGAATTAGATATGTGCTGAACCTATTTTCTGGCCGCCAATACTTTTCTTATTGGGACGGATCAGACTGGCTTTTACGGCTGGGGATTCGAGCCAACGGAGGAGAAAAGGGTGAAGATTTATTCAGAAAGAAAAACCTCCAGAAATTTCAATGCACTCAAATGCAGGTGGTGGTGTGGAGAAAATCACTTTCTCTCTTTTTTCCCTTCCTTTATTCCAGAGGGACGGAGATGACAGCAGCAGGAAGAAGTGGAAGTACCAAGGTTCAGTGGAGGAGGAGAACGGGCATGCACATCAAAGACTCTCGGTTGGAGTGTGTCCACACCTTTCTTTTCTCTTTTCTCTCTCTCGCGCTCTCATTAACTCTCACGCAGACGTGCACACACCTCTCACAGACTCGTATCCGCCAGACAAACGACCGTTTTTAATTTGTGTGACAATACATGCGGATGGCCCCTTATTTGCAAGGGGAAGCCTGGAGCTGCTCCCATTTGAATAAGCACACATCTGGGTTATCAGGGATCAGAAGCCTGTGCACATAGACAAGCAGAGCATGACGAGCCAGGCTTGGCCCTCACCACTGGGGCATGAACCACACCGCACAGCGCAACAACACAACACAACAAAGCACAGCCCAACACCAGGGTTGTGTGCCATTGAACTCAATTCCTTAATTATTTGAATACTGAGGTAAATCAGCAAGCCTTTTTTGAAGGAGGCAGATTTAAAATGAACCTTATATTAAAAGACTATTTTAACCCGAAAAAGTAAAGTTTGCCTTGAAAATTTTTTGAAAAAAGTTTGATGGTTGCTAGGTCTTAGACAGGCAGACAGACAGATAGAACAACAGATAGTCAGACAGAATGACAGAACGTCAGAAAGACAGATAGATAACAACAGATATATAGACAGACAAGCAGATTAATAGAATGACAGATAAAACTATAGATAGTCAGACAGACAATGATAGAACGACAGACAGACAGTCAGACAGACAGAATGATAGAATGACAGATAGACAGAATGATAGAACGTCAGAAAGACTGATAGGTAACAACAGATATATAGACACAGACAGACATAATGATAGAACAACAGACAGTGAGACAGACAGACAGACATAATGATAGAACAACAGACAGTGAGACAGACAGACAGACATAATGATAGAATGACTAAGATAGATAGATAGATAGATAATAACAGATATAGACAGACAGACAGAATGAGATAGAAAGATAGAGCTAGATAGATAGACAGACAGACATAATATAACAGATAGACAGACATATAGACAGACAGATGGACAGAATGATAGAATGACAAAGACAGATAGATAATAACAGATATATAGACAGACAGAATGATAGAATGACAGATAGAAAGATAGCCAGACAGAATGACAGAAAGACAGATAATAACAGATATATAGACAGACAAACAGATAGTCAGACAGAAAGACAGACAGAAAGAACAATAGAAAGACAGACACAGGCACATTTTTTTATTTTATTTTGTATGTTTCATTTTATTGCATTACAAGTAAATTATTTTTCCTGTCATTCCAATTGTGGCCAACTCGATTCAGTTTCCAAAATATGAATATCAATACTGAACACAATACATTACAGTACACTTTGCAAATGTAAAAACTTTTTACAGATTTACAGTTACAGGAAAAAGCAACAACAGAAATAACACAAAAGAAGAAAATCACACACACACACACACACACACACACACACACACACACACACACACACACACACACACACACACACACACACACACACGCCAGACTTATGTGTCTGCGGGGTTCCCAGTAAAGCTCAAATTAAAGACTACACTAAGATGCAGCAGCACTTTCATGAAAAAAAAAACTCACATTGGGCTTTTCATCCTCATGTCTTATTCCCTCATGAGGTGGGAAGAAAAACCTGAGTGAACAAGTGAGCATTCTCCCAGAAAATATCATTTCCTCCCTCTGTCAGAACAGCTGAAGACACATCTTGTTTGTGCTTTTTTCCCGTGTCAGCTGCAAGGCCCTCTTGGCGACAGCAGCCCGGGGAGAGAGAGAGAGAGAGAGAAAGCGGCTCCCCTGGGGGGAGGAGTTGCCTCAGGCCTCAGAAAGCCTATTTACGACAAGCTGTGCTTGTTACTTTCATCAAAATAGAGCACAGAGCTTTTCTTCTCCCCTTGTTTTCTTGTGCTTTTGGCAGGAGGTTGTTATTGTAAAGCACCAGGTTCCATTGTGCTTGACCGAGCAGTGAAAGTGAAGGAAGGAGGACGGTCATTCTAAAAAATGTTTTACTTTATGACTTACAAAATGTTGAAATTTTGAATACAGTTCTCTCCAAGTAGCTAATAGCAAGTATGTGTCCTGTAGCAAGTAATCGTACAGGACAATTTGACTTCTGTTCACTTTATTTAACAAGTTAACATGTCCAGATAATCTACAAGTGATAAAGGGAAATAGATTTGGCTTGGTATCTCCCCTGTTTGGACTATTAAATAGGAGATTTAGAAAAATAAATTTAAATTTATAATCAGATTAATTTATTATTTCCCAAATGAATATTTCAAGTTAAAATAATATATATATATATATAAGTTAAAATAATAGCCTCTTCAAAGTCAAAACTTGAACATGTTCTTTTACTATTTTTTTTTTCCCTCAAAATGCTAGTTTTTACTAGCCTGACAAGCCAGACCCACATCAAAATGTTTGGTCTGGAAACTCACCATTGACAGAGCTCAATCCGAGGGGCGGGATAAACGGTTGTCTTTCAAACTCCGTCTGCACGCGATCGGATAGCGCTACAACCAACCAGAGCAACGTGAAGCGGAGCTAGTTGATAGATTAAATTTTCGCCGTATCCGGTCGGCAAAACTCCAACACATCTTCCCTTTTTAAAAAGTGACTTCAGTACCGTTTTTTAAAATCTTTTCTCAGAGAAAAGCTTAACTCCAAGCGGTCAAAGCTGATTCGAAAGACCGCCATACGCAAGCTTCTGTGTTTAATAGTAGCACACTCAGCTGTCAACATGTTAAGCCCCGCCCACTGACTCTATACACGATGTGATTGGCCTGACCAGAGTTTGGTTTTTACAGCTCAGAAGAGTATTGAGAGTTGCTAAATGATACTTGCGGCAGATTAGATTTGCTGCCGCTAGCGTGCGTCTCTAGCCTGGATGCCATAGAGGAGTAAATATCCCCGAACAGAAATTGTTCAGACCAATGAAATCATCAGGGCGGGCTTTATACGATGACGGACAGATGATAAACAGTAACGTAACCATCACGTCATCAAAGGGGCTTGGATTATATTTACTCGAATCCTAATCTGCATTCACCTTCATAATTTCTCTCAAAGATGATGATCATGTTGGGTGAGTACTCTGTGTATCATTAAATTATTTGATTTTTTTACAACACTGGCAAAGATCGTTTATTCCATCGTGCGTTCAGACAGGGTTGCCAAGTTTTTACAACAAAACCCGCCAACTATTAGCCCTAAACAATAGCTTCTCGGAGGGTTCTCCGGGGAAAAAATGGCGTTTGGGGGGTAAAATGTGTGTTATTTTGGCAAGGTTGCCTGCTAAAATTCGCACTCATGGGTCTCACACAGGTCTCGCATAATAGTCGCTTCAACCTGCGGACATAGAAAACAACCCGCGGAGAAAACGCGACCTTGGCAACACAGTGCAGTTGAACTTTAACAATGCGTTGCTTCGTTGCTCTGATTGGTTGTAGGTCTGTCCAATTAATGTCTTTCCTGGTTCGGTTGAAACACGCCTCATAATCACAGCCCAATGGAGCAGTTTCAGACTCATATTCTGACTAGAATTGAGTATGACCACGTCAGGCTAGTGCGTCTAGATTTTTAAGCTAAGTTTTTACTACAAATGACATGAATTATAGGGTAAAATGTTCTTTTTGTATTTATGTATGTCTATAATATTTAATTATATACTAATACATACATATACATACACACACACACGCACAATGAATTGATTGCTTTTTTGCAAACTTGCTATGCCTTGCACTAATGCTTAACGTAAATTAGTTTATTTATTAATATATTTATTTAAAAAAATACATGATTCAGGCACCTAGCAAATTCAAATGATTTGTTAAAAATGTGCAAATTTTGTTTATTAAATAATTATAGCATTAAAGGTTTGATTTCTGTTCTGTGTTTAATATTTAAAATTCTTTTCACAACTTTAAAAATCATCATATTTTGAAAATGACCTGGAACATGAGAGGGAAGGGCTGGAATAGAGGATCACACCTTCTTCCCCTGCCAGCGTTTCCTCTCCACGCGCAACCTCTCTCTATCTCCGCCAGAGGAGAGCCTGTAATGTCACAGAGTGTGCGCAACCTTTGATCCTCAGCTGTACTCCATCAAGTTCAATTAGAGCCGCTGCTGTCCCTGGTGGCCCCGTTTGTCATCATCTATTGGCCCGCGCACATTCCACATATTGAAGGAGTGGACAGAAAATCAATAAATAGGATTGAGCTGCCGAGGCCTGCAGGGAGCCCTCTCTCTCCCTCTTTCTCTCTTTGTCTCTGGTCTCTCTTTAGCTCTCTCTTTGTCTCGCTCTATGCATTTTCTTATGGAGTCTCCGCTAAAGCAATTTTCAGATCTGCTTTATCATGCCCACCGATTTTTAACCACTTCTACAATGTTCCCAATTTTATCAGCAAGCACACTGCTAGTTTTTAGTTTTCTCACTTGGTTTGATTGCAAGTAAAATAGAATGCAAATACTATGTCTAGGGCCAATGCAATTTCCAGGGTGTCTGAAATATTACATATATTGCACAACAATTTCAATAGCATGTTACTTCCACCAACTGCAGAACGAACTGGAGCCATAAACCACCATTTTTCAGTAAACCACTTGTACAGCATCCAAACAAACGGATTCTCTAACATTAAATGCACTAGGATCAACACCATAAGCTCTAGTGTGTTTCTCTCCATCACTCTTTTTCTTGTTCTCCCTCCCCTTCTGTTGCTCGCACAGACACTTACACTCATGGTCACCCACTGTGTATCCACAATGCTCTGGCTCAGTTTGACTTCCTCTCTGAAGTGCTTCCTGGAGCGTGACCTTTCACCCTGCACCCCTGCATGACGGCCGGCCCACACTGAGAGAAGTCAGACACGAAGCCGGAGGCGTTTTTTCACCTGAGAAAATACAAAAATGCTGTTTGATTATGATTCATGTAACAGAAAGATGGTGCTTGTGCAAAATTGATTTCTTAAAGGGGTGGTAAAACAGATTCTTTCGAAGGCCTGATTGTGCTTGTGGGATGTACTCTAACATGCTTATATATATATATATATATATATATATATATATATATATATATATATACACACACACTAGTTCCATGCAAGTTCGCTGTTGAGATTTAAAAAAAGTTTGTAACGTTAGGTTTTTTGTCGGATCACATTAAGTATGAATGAGCATTTAACAAACTGGTTTGCAGAGCCAAACAGCATTGTCATTTATTCACTTCCTTGCTACAACATACAGTTAACAATATTAACTATTACAGAAAAACACATAGACAAAAAATAACTCATACTTACCGGTTGTGGCCTGTTTTTAAAGTCGGAACTGCTCCATCTTTCAGGTCAAGCCAGTGCGAATCCTGCATTGAACTCATAAGGATTGTGTAATCTTTCCTCTGTAAAATGAGCAGCACAGAGAGCGAAATTTTGATAATAATTGAGGGACCGAGTTAAAAAATAAATTGTAACCATTGATTACCTAACTCCCCCTCCCTAGTAAGGCTGAACAAAGTGGACCTGCAACCCGGATGAAAATAAAAGCATTTCGTCACCATTGCGGCAACGGCATTCCAGCCTACTAACTATACCACAGCAACTCTTCTCCACAACAACAAAAAAGGCCTTGCCCCCCTTATTCAATATTCTTGGAGGGGGGTTCATGTAAATATTGGGGCTGGTGATGTCAGCAACCCTGGAGGAATGCCTGTTTTCCCTACTGGCCATTTACTGTAGTCCTTAGAAATATATTTCTTTAAAAGCAAATATCTCCCTTTGCTTTAAACTTTGAATGCTGTAACTTTGCAGATGTTGTTTATGTTCAAACAGCAACATTACACACTAGCTAAAGTTAGAAAAGTGAAATGGTGTTTTACCACCCCTTTAAGAGAAACATTTTGGAAATGCAGTTAAAAAGTGACACTAGGGTTGAAATTATCTGAAGTTCCTGTTTTTAGATTTTATGGAGAAAATTTGACACCATAATGAATAAAAACCAGCCAGAAAGTCTCCAGAGAAACGTCATTAAAAAGTGACACAATGACGATTAAACCTGGAGGACAGTTAACCATTTTAAAAAGGCTTTTATATTCACCTAAAGGCTCTCTTTTTCACATACATACAATCATTTTATCAGTGCAGGTGCACAAAATGCTCCCCTGAGGTCTCACAGCTATCCCCGCTGACAGAACTCTTTCCTCTTCACCTGCAGGAAAAGTGACAAAGCCACTCAAGGTCAGTGACTCCTTGACAACCGCTCCATCTGCAAGGTATTATCATTTCATTACCTGCCTGCGTCAAAAGGCCCTGCTGTTTTCCCTGAGATTCCATCGCCATAGTAACTATTGATTTATTGTTTGTTAGAGGCCAGTCGTTCCTGGATGATTAGCTCTTGATAGCGCCATATGACAAACAGCTGCTCTTTGTAGCCAGAGAGGTTGTTGTTGCAGCGTTTGTGTATGTGCATGTGTGCATATACCCCAGAGGCGCCCACCCTGAAGGCTCACTTTGTCTATTTTGATAGAGACCACGTGGCTAACGGGACCCGAGTGGAGATGGCTCATGGTGACACGTCGAGTTCTCAGTGGACCTCTGTGGTACAAGCAGCTGGGCAGTGGTTTGTAAGATAGTTTGATAACTTCAGCTTTCCTCCAGAAAGCTGCATAAACGGATAAGAAACCCCCTCCACCCTGCCGCCCACCCTTCAAGGCAGCAAGATCTATAAAGCCCTCCATCAAAATCAGCTCACCTTCTTTACGAGAGCATTAATCACCACTCTCTGCTCTTCAAAGCACCTTCACAGTGCTGTCTTCTTCAGCCCCACGCTGCCCGGCCCAGCTCCACTGTTTATCTCAGAAGTGATGAAGAGAGCGCAAAAGGCCAGAAACTGCCTTTGGGTGCTGTCTTAGTGAAATATGTCTATTGTTTAGTCTGTTAATCAGTGCTGGGTAGATTACAAATTCAGTTACGGATTACAAATAACATGACAAAAATTGTAGTTAGTAATGTAATCCATTACACATTTAAGGTAATGTAACTGATTGGTTTTTGATTACTTTCAGATTACTTCTGACATAACTCGTTTATCACATTAAACTGAATGGGATAATCTTCTTCTATATTGATACAAATAATAATAATAATAATAATAATAATAATAATAATAATAATAATAATAATAATAATAATACATATTTTTCATGGTTCTTTCATCAACAACATGAAGTTTAATACATATTACATCAGCGTTTTCAGGGAGTTTAATGAAAAGCTTGAAGGGGTGGTTCCTTGTTTTTTTTTCTAGGCTTGGTTGTGCTTATGGGGCGCAGTATAACATGTCTTAATGCATCTTTTTTTTTTTTTAAACCCCATATTTTTCTTATATTTTACCTTTATTCCACACCGCTGTCAGCACTGTCCTTTGAAAGGCTTGTTTGCTTCCTGCTTCTATGAACCCAAACCCTCCGAAAAACGCAATAGTCTTAGATTGTCTAGATGGCCAAATGTAGTTTCATGTATTTTTATTGGCTAAAGTGCCAAGCACAGGTAGTCCGGAAATGCCACGACCCTTACCATTATGGGCAGAAGTCACATCTGTGGTGACTAGCAAGGTTTTATGATGTCACCAACCCAGGAAGAAGCTTGTTGTAGTCTAAACCGGCCGTTTTTTAGGCAATAAACTGCCATAACTTTAAAAGACAATACCTCTGTTTGCATTGAACTTTCAGCGCTGTAACTTTGCAGATACTGTTTATGCTCAAACAGCAACATTACACACTAACTAAAGTTACAAAAGTGAAATCGCATGCAACCACCCCTTTAAGTAATTCAATAATAAATAAAAAAAATCTAATTTTTTAAAATAAAAACATTCAAAATAACTGCTAAAAAGGATAAAATAAATACATAGTAAAGAATATTATATTTTATATTATGCAGGGCTGGGTATTGTTCAAAATCTTTCGATCCGCTGCCAATTTCAATAGCGGTTCCTAACGATACTTTTTTCGATACCATATGTAACAGCCTAGCTAACATACATAATGTGATAGTCAATGTTATGGTGATGCATTTGGTTTAAATAGTGAAATTACACTTATCTGTCAATTATTTCCCAGAGCACGATTGTCCCCCCTCCCTACTCACTCGCTGGCCTGCACTCACACTTGAATCATTCATGATGCAACTTTTTGTTTTGAAGAAGAACAGAAGAAAAGTGTTTTCACTAATAGACTGCCTAATAGATTTCTCATTTATAAATAGCGGGCCTAAGCGGGCCCGGGTTGGCCAAACGTATCGAGCCAGGGCACGGAACTGAGCGCTCACACTTGTCAAACAAACTGGGCTTTAAGGCTCAAAAGTGCTCGGGCATAGGTCAGAGCGCCTAGTGTGAGACGGAGTACACCGCCACCTTTGGTTGCAATACTCTTATCGCATATGTTGCACTTTGCTGATTCGGCATCGACTTTTATAAAGTATAGCCACACTTTAGACCTCTCTGGTATTGTAAAACGACACGGTAAAACCAAGCAGCAATCTCCCGCAGTTTCTCTTGAAGCCAATACGGAAGTAACAAACTGCAATTCCTTGACTGGCCACTAGGGACAGGCTCCAGTAGGGAGCAAAATGTAATTGAGACCCATTTTAACATTCCCAACTTTACAGCATAAAAAAAAACGTGGTTATGGTCTATACGGCTAATTTGGCCCTTCATGACAACTGTGAGGGGGGGTGATTTTTTTCATTCGTTTACATTATATAAAGCCTTAAAGTTCTGCATAATTAAAGACGTGGCCACTTTGAATGGTTGGTGGATAGCCATTTATCCGCTGTCTGTTAGTCATTGCGTCACCTAAGCCCCGCCCACATTCCGCCTATTTGCCCATTTTCTGTTATCCGTGTGTGATGCAGAATGACGGGGCCCGCTCGTGTCTACTTAACGCTTCAAAACATTTCAGAATTCTATGGGTGATGTAATTGACATCACGTCCATATTTTTACAGTCTATGGGTAAAACACATAGACTTGACAACTAGACTTGTGTTGTGACTGCGAGTATCTTCAGAAATCATCCCCGTCACGTGTTGGTCCCTATCACCGGTGCTTTATCAATCACAGGTGCTTTATGCTTTACTAATCACTGGTGCTTTAGGTTCTTGCATGCAAGTAGGCTACAGGCTCACACAGACACAGTCGCTTGGCTTTTGGAACCGAAATTTGGCACCGAAAGATAAATAATTTTTCGATACTCACAGTATCGAAGTTTTTCGTTCAATACCATAAAAATATCGTTGTTCGGTGCCCAGTCCTACTATCATGTGACCATTAACACATCAGATTACTGTGAACCTAATTAAATTATTCTTATTTGTATTATTGAACTAACTTATTGACGTAAATATCAGGGGGTACTTCAAGTAAATATACAAACCTGGCACTGTACAAATTGTGAATTAAAACAGAATGCAATGATGTGGAAGTTTCCATTTTCAATATTTTATTCAGAATACAACATAGATGATTTATCAAATGTTTAAACTGAGAAAATGTATAATCTTAAGGGAAAAATAAGTTGATTTTAAATTTCAAGGCCATGTGTACCACTGTGTGGAATTCTCTCCTTTTTATACCAGTCTGAACGTCTGAGGACTGAGGAGACAAGTTGCTCAAGTTTAGGAATAGGAATGTTGTCCCATTCTTGTCTAATACATGGTTCTAGTTGTTCAACTGTCTTAGGTCTTGTTTGTCGCATCTTCCTCTTTATGATGCACCATATGTTTTCTATGTGTGGAAGATCTGGACTGCAGGTTGGCCATTTCAGTACCCAGATCCTTCCATTAATTGATGCAGTATGTGGCTTGGCATTGTCATGTTTGAAAATGCAAGGTCTTCCCTGAAAGAGATGACCCTTAGATGGGAGCATATGTTGTTCTAGAACTTGAATATACCTTTCAGCATTGATGGTGCTTTTCCAGATGTGTAAGCTGCCAAGCCACACACACTCATGCAACCCCATACCATCAGAGATGCAGGCTTCTGAACTGAGCGCTGATAACAACTTGGGTTGTCCTTGTCCTCTTTAGTCCGGATTACATATCATTACAGTTTTCCAAAAAGAACTTTTAATAAATATAATAATTTGTTACATTTATATAGTGCTTTTCTAGGCACTCAAAGTGCTTTACATAGAAGGGGGAAACTTTACATTTTGATTGGTCTGACTACAGAACATTTTGCCACAATCCATTTTAAATGAGTATTGACCCAGCCTGCGCTTCTGGCTTTTTTGCCCTATAGAGTTTTAGCCGGCAACCGCAAATGGCACAGTGGATTGTGTTCACCGACAATGTTTTCTGGAAGTATTCCTGAGGCCATGTTGTGATTTTCCATTACAGTAGCATTCCTTTATGTGATGCAGTGCTGTCTAAGGGCCTGGAGATCACGGGCATCCAGTATGGTTTTCCGGCCTTGACCCTTATGCACAGAGACTGTTCCAGATTCTCTGAATCTTTGGATGATATTATGCATGTAGATAATGACAACTTCAAACTCTTTGCAATTTTTCTCTGAGAAACTCCTTTCTGATATTGCTCCACTATTTTTCACCACAGCATTTCTGGAATTGGTCATCCACTGCCCATCTTGACTTCTGAGCGACACTGCCACTATGAGAGGCTCTTTTTATACCCAATCATGTTGCCAATTGACCTAATAAGTTGCAATTTGGTCTTCCAGCTGTTCCTTATATGTACATTAAACTCAGAGGTGGACAGTAACTAAGTACATTTACTTGAGTACTGTACTTAAGTACACTTTTTGAGTATCTGTACTTTACTGGAGTATAATTTTTTCAGGATACTTTTACTTTTACTTCACTACATTTGAAAGACAAATATCGTACTTTTTACTCCACTACATTTCTATCAAGGTCAAAAGTCGTTTCTGCAGCAGCTCTGAAAGTCGGTGGATGTTTTTTTCCATCTTTAAAAGGTTTTTTTTGGTGTTGTTGTTTCAGACAGTCTATCAGGAATCACTCTTATAGGGTCATACACATTTCCCCAACTTTTTTTGAACACTGATCTGTTCATAGCAAAATGGAAGAAGACGGTTCTTAGGCACAGTGTGTGCACCCATAGCCATTCTTTGAAAGTATGTTTCAGTTAAAAAAACAAAAACAAGATTAGTTTAGTTGGCATACACTTGGTGCATGTCTTATAAAATATTAAAAATATAAACATCTGGGAGAAAGAGAAGAGTAAAGTTGGGAAAATATCAGATGTGTATCAGTGTATTGGATCCGTGCATTTGGCCTTAAAGTGACAGCAGCTTTGTAAAGAGCTTTGTAACTTTTATACAAGTATTTATATTAGTTTAAGTTAGTCGTATGCTAGTATGTCAGATGGAGCATCACTGAAGGGCTTAAACCATGATGACAGTGTGCATTTATACAACAATAATAAAATAATGCATTGGCATAAAAAAGGAAATTTACTTTTATACTTAAGTACTTTTGAAAACAAATACTTCTGTACTTTTACTTGAGTAAAAATCTATTTGTACAACTTTCACTTGTAACAGAGTAATATTTGAACAGTAGTACTTTTACTTTTACTCAAGTAATAGAGTTGTGTACTTTGTCCACTTTTTTCCGGCCTCTTACTGCTACCTGTCCCAACCTTTTTGGAATGTATAGTGTTATCTATATTCTACTGTGAATAAAATATAAGTTTATGAGATTTGTAAATTATTGCATTGCTTTTTTATTCACAATTTGTACAGTGTCCCAACTTTTTTGAAATCGGGTTTGTATTAAAGAGATGTTAAATACATAAAAACAGGTTCAGCTGACAAAAAAAATGGGGAATCTCCATAATGAGATGTTAACAATAACGTGGGATCATGTGATCAATAACAAACCTAACTGTTATCTGATTATGAGTATTTGAAAATATAATATAATTTAATTACAAGTACTTATTTTTTTGTAATCTGATTACATGTATTCAGTTACTTTCCAGCACTGGTAGTAATGCATAAAGCACATTACACAGAAGTCACTTTCTAATTAAGCAGTGTACGTGTATGGAATATCTTTCACCATCATGTGAAATTCCTGATTGCATGGATTCTAATAGAAAAGACTGGATTTTGCATGTAAAAATTTGCTGAATAATGGTAAATGTAACAACGACAAGCAATCTTCTCAAGCAATTGTTTGTTGATAATGAATTCTTTGTCATATGAACAGGGGGGGAAAAACATTAAATTCCATCCAATCCATAGATTTCAAGTCAGATCTCAAAGATAAGAATGTCATGTGATTTTGTTCCATCATTCTTTGTGTGACAGGTTGTTATGACAGGAAGACTTCATATGTCAACAGCAATACCATTCAAAAGTTTGGGGTCAGTGATATAATTTTTTTTTAAACAAATGAAAACATTTACTCAAGATAAATAAAGTTTTTTCTGTTGTTGAAATTAATTAAAAATCAACAACTTTGTATTCTCTTAAAAGAATACTGAAAAAAGTCTCAGTTTCCACAAAAATAATCAGCAGCACAACCGTTTTCAACATTTTGTTTAGAGCACCTAAATCAGCATAAGCATGATTTATTAAATTACATTAAAAAATAAAACGATTTTATATTTTATGAATATTTCACAATATTACTGTTTTTGCTGCATTTTTTTTATCAAATAAATACAACCTTGAGAGCATAAAAGACTCAACAACATAAAACATTTTTTTACTGATCCCAAATCATATACAAACAGCAGCATCTTATTCCCGGTACACATTGTGCGATTTTGGGCTGTCCCAGATGAAAGATGACTTTAATGGTCCTAAATGGTGGACCTACGTCATAGGTAGGTTAAGTACAGTGAGTCAGGTTTAATGACGGCCGTTGTCAAGGTCTTGCGACCAAAGATAGCCAGTGATAATTTTAGCATGATCATCTCACAGTGTTTGCTGCTATGGCCTATGTCTACTGACTAGCCAATAAAATAGCGACATGGCGTTAAAACTTAAAAAGGGGGTGAAATGCTGTTTTATGCATACTGAGCTTTTTACACTGTTAAAGACTTGGATTCCCATCCTAAATAGATAAAGTTTCAAAAAATAATGTTGGACGTTTGATGGAGTATTTCTGTGTCAAATATACTCCTTCCCGTTTCTCACAAGTTTCGGAGAGTTTTTTTCGAGCTCTACGGGCTCTTCTCCCGGTAGGGTGCGCGCGCATGCGACCAGAGCGAGAGAGCAAATGCACGCCCATAAACACTCCGCGCCACGCTCCACTTTATTCCTATGGGTGACATCAAGCGACTTCAATGCTTCAGCACAGCATTTCGGGAAGGCAGCGCTGCATTTGAACCGATTTGAACGCAGAAATTAAGGGAAAGCTTCACAACATTCAGTCACTTTGCAAAGTGGATTTCCACGGTCACTGCTGTCACAGGACTTCACCAAATCATATCAAAGAAGTGTGTTTTTGACTGAGCGGTCCCAGCGATAAAGGTTCACAGTCGGTGAGTAAAACTGCTTCAAATGTATGCTGTCGGCTATCGTCGCGTGAGTAAACATCAGTAAACGACACGATCGCGTGCTTCGTCACTCAAATGCGCTAACGGTTACTCCATTGTTGTTCTCTGTATAACGTTACACTAGTCTGACGTGCAAAACCGTTTTGCTTGCTACTGCTAAGCTTTAGTCGCATATAATAGTCCATAAACCGAATCATGTCCTCATAAACTGTGAGTAAAGACACACACAAATGTTGACTAAATACAGTACATACCACAGAGACGGACGTCCTGCTGTTGCTGTTTCTCCTGTTCAATTTGTTTCAGCCTCCGAATTTGATTCTGGATCATATATCTATTAGCTGAGATCGATAGCCATGGGTTTCTCCATGCTTGAGGACGTCACCGCTTTGTTCGCACTCGTCATTCTTTAGCTCCGCCCACACGATACGCCTCCAGACGCTCTGTTTTTTCCGGAAAGACTCGGTACAGCCTATCTTTCTTTTATAAATATAATAAAACTAAAGACTTTTCGGAGATATGAAGGATACTACTCTATAGGTACTCAAGATTGACATGAGATTGACTGAAACTGAGTGTTTCACCCCCCCTTTAACAACTACTTACCTCAAGCTCCATTTGCAAAATTGGCAGGCCAGGTTGGCCTCTCTTCTATAGCCATGACCACATCCACATTCTCTTCTTTTGCTTCCTCCTCTTTTTTTTAGCACACATAAAAACCACAATTGCCAAAATACGATTCATCTTTCCCTATAATTGTTTTCCATTAGTGCATACTGATTATGTATTGTTCTGTACTAACTTGCGTTGTAGCCTACAATTCAAGTCAAGTCAACTTTATTTATATAGCACTTTTACAATGACGATTGTTTTAAAGCAGCTTCACAGTTTAATTCGGCTTTACAGTCATTCTGGAAAAAATGGTGATGTTATCAGCTCATTTCAGTGACATATAGTGACAGTGGCCCTCATTTATCAATCTTGCGTAGAAACGGGTGTATATGTTGGCGTAAGATTATGCATACACTCCTCTCACCGCCTGATTTATGAAGCTGTGCGCACCTCTGCAATTCAGGTGTACGCAATACCTGCCCTTGATAAATGCCGCGGCTGAAAACGATCGTCATTAGAATAACACGCCCCTATATATTCAAGTCTCCGCCTCCCCCACGCCCTCATTTTACGCCATGGACAAACAGAAGACGGCAAAGAAGCGAAACTTCTCCGACGTGGAGATCGGGCGCGCTCAATCATCTCACTAGTCCACTAGTCAGGGCACTGATTAGGGCATAAGTCAATGGGCTGACTCCCTGATCAGTGCTCCCACTACTGAACTAGTGAGATGATTGAGACGCGCCCACGAGACCATCACCAGGGAAGTGGAAAAAAACCCCGAAATTGTTTTATTTGGGAGTTTAAAGAGTGGAATTAAAGGCACCTACAAAAACAAAATATGGACACAAATAACGAGTACTGTTAGTGTGGAGGTTGAGAAGCGCACTCCAGCAGTTTAAATAGGCTAGCTGTTTGGATGATAAATTACCATCACTGCATTATTTTACAGCACGTTTTGAAAAAATTAGCATTTAATTTCGTATCACGGCACATGTATTGGGGTGTAAAATAGTGATGATGATGTGATTTGGAGTAGCCTAAGATTCATTCACATTAATAATTACATGACGATTTGTAAGATTCTTATTATTATTATGATTATTATTCTTAATGACGCTTGTTATTCAGAAGAAGAGTGTCGTTTTTATTGATTTTATTATTAATTAAAAGAAGAAGATCATTTTTATTATTTTGTCAGTCTGAATTATTTTAGTCCCAGTCCGTGCGCAGCTGCCGGGCCAGGCGGGCCTGAAACGTCAGATAAAGCGCACAGGCTCGCGACTGGAGGAATACATATGCCTAAAAATCAAACGCTTTTGTAAAATCACACAAATTAAACATTGACGTTCATGTTACACAAAAATAAACACTGAATGTTGTTGTAGTGGTTTTTAACAGTGGATCATATAGCATATCTTGCCAGTGCGTTTTGTGGTGTTAGGAATTGCTTTTCTGCGCATTCTCCCACTAACTCAAACGTGCGTACACCACCTCCTGAGCTGGCGTAGGATTTGAGCGTGCCGTACGCCAACGTCCATATTGATAAATCTCAAAGTCACCTTGGGTTTGGGTGTACGCAAGGTGTACGCTGGAAATTTGGTGTACGCACTTTTGATAAATGAGGGCCAATGTGAGCGGATCAGTAATATAGTTGATACAGTTAATTTATGGTTAATTTTATTTGGATATTTAGTTGAAAACTTCGAAATCTAAATTTTAGCGTCCCCAACTGAGCAAGCCAAGCCAGAGGCGACAGTGACAAGGAACCAAAACTCCACCAGGGCATGATGGAGAAAAAAAAACCTTGGGACGAACCAGACTCAGTCGGGGTGCCAGTTCTCCTCTGGCCTATTAACAAACAGTGTGTGATTATTATTCGGGGAACCATATAGGTCAGAAATCATAATAGATCGGAATATTCAAAAGTTCGAGGTATCACGCAAGAGACGGGTTTATAATGAGGATGACGCAACGATTACACAAAATATGAATATTTGATGGATCGGAGTCATCGCGCCGGAGACGGGTTTATTAATAGGGGGGGTAAAATGCTGTTTCATGCATACTGAGCTTTTTACACTGTTAAAGACTTGGATTCCCATCCTAAAGACAAAGTTTCAAAAAAATAAGTTGGACGTTTATTGGAGTATTTCTGTGTCAAAAATACTCTTTCCGGTTTCTCACAAGTTTTGAAAAGTTTTTTTCCAGTATGGGTCCGTTTGAAAAATTAAGAGACGAATTAACATTGATTTCTCTTAATTTTTTCCAGAGCTGTATATATTTTTGGTGCATTGTATTATTGTATTTAAACATTCAGTTATTTTTGTTATTACAAAAATAGTTCTGAAAGCTGTTATGTTATGACAACACTTTTTTTGCAACTTATTTCAATATCGTGATAATACTGTATACCGTGATAAAAGCTTCGCAATTAATCGCAACATGAAAAATTGATATGGGCACATGCCTACATTGCATATACCAACAGCATTTTTGATAAATTAGTTCAAAATTGGGATACTGCTCTGAAAAAAAACTATTAATTGCAAAAACATCCATCTAACATCCATGCATTTGTGATGTTACTATGACAACTGTCAACTCTGGGGGGCAGGAAGACATATTTAAGACCAGGAACCTTTTTGATTTCACATTGACTTTCAGAATGAAACACCCTTTCTGCACTAGCATTTATTGTTATCAGTGTCAGCCGTTACTTTACTTAGTGACTATGCATGCTGTGAAGCAAAAACTGACCAAAGCCTGGCAGCTTTAAGAGTTTTCTAAAGCACAACCAGAGTCCCATTAAACTGTGACCAGTCATTGCCTCTGCTCACCCTGCCCTGTTAAAGAGCTCCATTCACATAATTTACGGCACCTACTCTTTAGTTTTTTAAAGGGAGAGAGAGAGAGGGGGGCAGAGAAAGAGAGCTCTCTGGAAGACCATGGTGAGTCCCAACGCTGCCACTGACTTGCAGTAAATAAATTAGGCAGGCAAACGAGGCAGGTCGCGGGTTGGGAGCACAACCTCACTCAGGCTAATGACAGCCCTGGCTGCAGCCGCACCGCCCTGGAGCTAACAGGTGGAACTGCTGATATTAATGACTCCAGGTGGGCCTGCCAAGCAGGAGGGGAGACGAGAAAGAGAGAGAGAGAGGATTAGAAAGCTGAGACCAATCCAAAAGTAATCTCTCATCCCCAGTCTTAAAGCCATTTTACAGATATGCGCATAAGAGAATAAGGCAACAAAACAGTTGTAAATACTCGGAACAGACTAGTGGCTTTAGCTGTGTCATACTGAGGCAGAAAGAGGGGTGTAATTTAGGAGCGGTGCCATTCAGATAATCCTGCAGAGGAGGAAAGAGACATGGGGTTTGTCTCATTCCACTCTGTAGTTCCCTGTGATTCTAGAAAGCAAGAATTTACTAAACAGGCCAAATTAGCGTGAAATCGCAATTCTGAAAAAGCGCAGATGGGAGTGGAAAGTTCTGTGCGTGATGCACGAATTAAAAAACCCAGCCAAATAATTACCATAATGATCAACAGAATCTACCAAGAGCAATGCAAATTAGCATCTGGTTTAAAATGTTTTTTGTGCAGTAAATAATGCTTGCAAATACCAGTAAATTGACTAGCACAAACCTTAGTAAATGACCTTGCATGAGTGATATAAATAATCTCCTCTCATAAATTTTACATCTAAAAGGTAAACTGCTACATATGCAAATGCAATAAGCTCATATTTAAATATACTCCTGGGTTTCTACTGATACAAAGCCATATGCTAATCGCTGAAGTTACCCTTTAAAGAGGGGGGTGAAATGCTGTTTCAAGCATACTGAGCTTTTTAAACTGTTAAACACTTGGATTCCCATCCTAAACATAGACAAAGTTTCAAAAACTAATGTTGGACGTTTGATGGAGTATTTCTGTGTCAAAAACACTCCTTCTGGTTTCTCACAAGTTTCGGAGAGTTTTTTTTCAAGTATGAGTCCGCTTGACGTCAACCGGGCGGAATGTCCTTGTATGGGCCGTACAGGCTCTTCTCCTGGAAAGGTGCGCGCGCATGTGACCAGAGCGAGAGAGCAAATGCATGACGGCCATAAACACTCTCTCAGCTGCAGATCCACTCATCCGTGCAACACTTCTGTCGCGCCGCGCTCCACTTTATTCCTATGGGTGACGTCAAGCGACTTTAACGCGCCAGCATAGCATTCCGGGAAAGCAGCGCTGCATTTGAACCGATTTGAACGCAGAAATGACAGGAAGCGTCACTACATCACGCTTCAATCGTGTCGCAAAAGTGGATTTCCACAGTCACTGCTGTCACAGGACTTCACGAAATCAACAATGTTACCAAAAAAGTGTTTTTTTGATGGAGCGGTCCCACTGTTTTGCTTGCTACTGCTAAGGTTTAGTCGCATACAATAACCTCCGGATCTGATTCTGGATCATATATGTATTAGTTGACTCTGATTGTTAGTCATGGTTTATTAAGGTAAATGTTTTCCTCTCCACGCTTGAGGATGTCACAGCTTTCACACGCTCTCAATCCAACAGCTGCGTGCGCTCGTGATTCTTTAGCTCCGCCCACACGATACGCCTCCATCCGCTCTGTTTTTTTTCCGGAAAGACTCGGTACAGCCTATCTTTCTTTTATAAATATAACAAAATCTAAAGACTTTTCGGCGATATGAAGGATGCAATACACTCTATAGGTACTCAAGATTGACATGAGATTGACTGAAACTCACTGTTTCAACCCCCCCCCCCCCCCCTAAACAATTATTTAGCATCAACTGTATAACACATCATAACCAATATTATACTGGTACCAATCTTTGTTGATATTTGCATCTTTGTTGTGGTTGTTAAAAAGGACAGTGACATTATGAGAATACGGACCTCGAGTAGTATATAGGTACAAAACGATAAATGATAGAATTGAATGATATAAAGATAGAAAGACAGAGATTGACAGATGGATAGAATGACAGGACGTGCAATAGATTGCAGATAGTATATACACTATATTGCCAAAAGTATTGGGATACCCCTTTAAATCATTGAATTCAGGTGTTCCAATTGCTTCCATGGCCACAGGTGTAGCACCTAGGCATGCAGACTGCTTCAAAGAATGGGTCACTCTCAGAAGCTAAGGCAATTTAAGTGTGGAACCATGGTATAGGTTGCCACCTATATAATAAGTCCCTTTGTGAAATTTCCTCACTACTAAATATTCCACAGTCAACTGTAAATGGTATTATAACAAAGTTGGAAGTAATTGGAAACAACAGCAACTAAGCCACTTAAAATCACAGAGCCAGGGTCAGCACATGCCGAGGTGCACAGCTGGCAGAAGTCGGCAACTTTCTGCAGTGTCAATGGGTACAGACCTCCAAACTTTGTGTAGCTTTCAGATTAACTTAAGAACAGTGCGTAGAAAGCTTCATGGAATGGGTTTCCATGACCTTACATCAACAAATGCAATGCAAAGTGTTGAATGCAGTGGTGTAAAGCACATTTTTCCTGCCAATTTGATGGACGAGTCCATGTTTGGCAGTTGCCAGAAGAACAGTACTTGCCTGACTGCATTGTGCCAAGTGTAAAATTTGGTGGAGGGGGGGTTGTTTTTCAGGGGTTTGGATAGGGCCCTAAGTTCCAGTGAAAGCCATTTTGCACAGTTTCATGCTCCCAACTTTGTGGGAACAGTTCGGGGATGGCCCTGTTCCAGGGCCGTTTCTAGCCTTTCTGGCACCCTAGGCAAGATTCATATGTTGCCCCCCCCCCCCCCCCCCCCCTTTTTTAAGTATAACTTATAAAGCAAATATGACTTCCTTATTTCATGGGCATATTGTACATGCATTAATCCAATAATGTAGCTAGGTTTATTATCACTGAGATCACAGATGTTGGGGGGGGGGGGGTCGGGGGCATGCTCCCCCTGAGAAAATTTTGATTTCTATGATCTACATATGTGTATTTTAAGATGTTCTGAAGGCCAAAAAATTAGATAACAATAGCTTGAAAACCATGTCACTCGGCGCCGCTGCGGATTGACGAACACATGCAGTGACACAAAGACTAAAAGACGGGACGAAGCCGTAGCCGAAGCCTCGTGCCAGTGCATAAGTTCATAAAATGCATGCATAAGTTCATAAAAAAGGGCCTAGTGAGGCCCATGGTTATGACAGTATTAGTCTACTTGATCAATTTACAATAAACAGCTATCTCTGATGTAAAAAAAAAATGTTATTCAAATGAACTGCTATAATGTTCTGCACCTGAAATGAGCATGGCGTGTGGTCCGTCCAGTACTAATATTCAGTGTAATGTTTTGCTCAACGTTATGATAGAGCGACCAGATTAGTAGAGAACAAGTAACCAATAAGTAGGCTAACATACCTGTATATTTCACTTTCTTTTTTTATATTTCCTCATTTTTCTTTTTACGATACTGAGCCCCTGATGGCTTTGACCTTTTCATGATGATAAAACTAAAGCACGCTGTAACGAGTAGAAATATAGTGTGGCCCCTTTAAGAGTTGCGCGCGCTCCCTGCAAACGAAGTCTGCATTTTGTGTATGTGTGTGTGTATGTTGAGTATTGAGCTCCAATGTGTGGGGATTATTTTCTGTTTTCTGTTGCTAACAGTCAGTTATTTTGTTTTATTAAGTAATGCTGTGGACGAAAAGGGAGTTTGTGATGAGAGTTCAGCGGGGAATAAAGTGCGATCTGTTTGATGTTAATCGCCTCCGTGTTTGAATCCACTCCAGTTACATTAAGTGAGCAATCCGCATTTTTCACTCGGACACAAGCGTTACAACGCCACGGATGACGACACTCCCTGCCGCCCTCTACATGATCTCATTTCATTACAGCAGCGCCACTATCACCATGGCGACTTCACTCCAATAATCGCAACTAATCATAATGCCTTGAAATAGCAAAAGTACGAAATATTAATAATAATATATATGAAATAACTAAAAAAATCTTGTTGGGGCGGGGGCTCACTGGCGCCCCCCCAGCTCTTGGCGCCCTAGGCGACCGCCTAGTTTGCCTATGCCTAGAAACGGCACTGCCCTGTTCCAACATGACTTCGTACCATTGCGCAAAACAAAGTCCATAAAGGCATGGATGAGCAAGTTTGGTGTGGAGGAACTTGACTTGAACACGATAAAACACCTTTGGAATGAATTTGAGCGGAGACTCATCCAACATTAGTGCCTGACCTCACAAATACACTTCTAGAAGAATGGTCAGGAATTCCCATAAACACACTCCTAAACCTTGTGGAAAGCCTTCCCAGAAGAGTTAAAGCTGTTATAGCTGCAAAAAGTGGGCCAACTCTTTATTAAACTCTACGGATTAAAAATGGGATGTCTTTAACGTCCATGTGCCTATAAAGGCAGATGTCCCAAAACTTGAAAAGAAAGAAAGAAAAAGAAATTCAATCCTCACTTAAGGTGGATTCTGGGAACTTCATTGTATCTAAAATTGGACACAACCCTGCATGTCCTAGGCATACTTACCACTGAACTAGGGAGTGGATTGAGACACAGCCATAAAGAAACAAGAGATGGAGGATGGCAAATAAACGTGATCCCCTCTTTAGAGCCAATGGCATCCTGCTCTTTTCTTTTTAACAACCTGTCTTCCTTCCATTCTGTCTTTTTGCAGATGTGAATTGTAATCAGTGACAAGAGAGCAGCACACATCAAACGGCAGGGAACGGCTGGGGTCTGCGCCGCCACCTAATAAAAAGCAAACAAGCAATAAATAAAAGGGAATTTTATAGAGGGGCGTCTGCGGTGGGCTGGTGGAGGGCGGCAAGGGAGGCTGTGGAGAGACTTCAGAGGGAGAACGTAGCATGACATCAGCTATTATAAATACAATAATTCTGCGTTTTAATGTAAGGCAAGGAGAAGGCTGGGAAAGAGAAAGAAAGCGAGAGAAATAGAAGAGAGAGCGAAGCTTAGATATGACAGCAGGTAATGAGATCGTTTGATGTGGCGGATGAGAGAGAACAGAACGCCAGCCACGGCCCTCTAGAGAGTAGAGAGGTGAGGGAAGACCATGGCTCTGGTTACAGATCAAATACACACTCAAACTCCACACACAAAGTGATATGATATTGTGCTGTGCGACCCCAGACAGCCATTCAATACACAACAGATGTTTAATCAGAACTTAATGTCAACATGATATATATATATATATATTTATATATATATAAACACATTTATCATGATACATTTATATATAATTTTTCATGAAATTATAATATCTTCTAATAAATTAGAGATGGATCAAATTATTTTCAATTTTGTTCACTGAGAAATCAATGTGATGATATGGAAATAAAACAGGTTAAAAATGCTATTTTAACAAGGAAAGGCCAATTTTCTCAAAGACTAACGAATAAATTAAGATTTTTTAGCCAATATAGCATTCAAAAAGCAACATGCTGAGCGAACTGTCAAATCTGACAGTGTTTATTGTGAATCCTTGTATATTTGACACCTCTTTGAGATGGTCTTTGTTGAGAGTGACTTTGAAGGCCTCCATAGAACAATAATCAAGGCCTGTCTTAAAGAACGCATGGGGATCAGAGGGAGCTGTGTTCACAGATCGAAAACAAATTGGTTTCACCTCTTCAGACAACATCGTGCAGAAGAGAGAGTGGGAGTAGTTTTTGACATTTCATCTCGTTTTATATATATATTTTTTAAATGGGATTTGGAACACAAGAACACAGCTGTGATTCATCAAAGTTTGTTTTAGAAAAAAAAAACTTCTGATTTATAAAGACATTTGACTTTCATATCTTCGAAATCCTGATTAGCATGCATGAAAAATTAGATTTTCAAGTCGACATGAAATAAAAAAAGACCTTATTTACCTTCTTAACGCACGTTTCAGGTCTTGCTGTGCATGATTCATCAGTGCATGTAATTCCAAAAGAAAACCTTGTTTGTCTTCATAATTTTTCATCAAAATGTAATAACTTGTTCCACCTCTGAAATGACTTTCCTTTTTGCCTTTCTTCAAAGAGTAGGTTATACCAAAGAGGACCTCAGCGGGTTACAGGTATAACCTGAATAGTTTTGTGGACTGGATGAATTACTTTATGCACTTTTTGGGGACAAAATGCACTTAGCGTGTCATATAAGGCTTTTTCTTTTCTTTTTTGCACATCCAGTTCAATATTTTATTTACATATATGTACAAACCGACCAATAAAATGACCCTACTCTTCATTTTAAAGGTTTGTGGCCAATTTATTTTTCTCTCTGCGTATAGAATAGTTAAATACTGTGAGAGGTCTCTGTCGATAGAAACCATATAAATCTGTAATGACATGCAGCCCTCCACTTCCTGCGTGCAGACCGGTACATCACACATAATTTCCTGTGTGTGTGTGCATGCTCATTGGCCATTAAGTCAGATGGGGTACGTTTTCACCAGGCGATACGTGCCATTTCCTCCTGTCACATGTCTGAATGAACAGGTTTCACCAACAAATCCATAGTTGACAACAGCAACAACAGCAGCAGAGAATATTCAAGATATCACACAGGATAGAGGATAGTCAGCGACAAATTACAGGAATAGGAAAACTTTTTACGGCTCATTTCCCTCATTGATTGAATGCTGTTTTCATAATGAATTCAGAAGAATTACCCTTCAGAAAGAAAAATGGTTCATAAATAAATTATATATATATATATATATATATATATATATATATAATTTTGTTTTATTTTTTACTGTCAATTGATTTTTATATTTATAATGTAATATAATGTAGTTAATCTCAAAACTTATTTAAAAAACAAAATAAAGATAGTATATTTTAAACATTTTAAGGCAACTTTATGAATTAAGCTACTGATGTCTCAAAGAAATTATTTTTTTAATTTTAAATTATAGCATTCAACATTACAGTGTAATTGAAAACTACCAATTTTTACATTTAACAGTAATTAAATAATGTAAATAAAAATAATAAAATCAAACTGTCTGCACTGCATACATTTTAAGTTAAATAGAGATAAATCCTTATTAGAGCTACAAAATTTCTTTAGTCAAGAGCAGTGAGTGATTTTCTGTTACCTTTAGTATCACAGCAGCAGTTTTATTAGACTGCTGTCACTTTAAGACCTGCCACTGCTGCACATGACGCGGGTCTCACACTGCTCTTATGAGGACAAAATGGACATTTTGACATAATTGTGTCTGTTATTGTTCGTTTAACTGCAAAAAAGAACTGGCACGCTCTCTATGCTCATGATAATGGTGCGTGTCTTTCTGTTCGTCGTGTGTCAGGACCATAGACCGTAAAAAAATATGGACGACTCGACATCGTTCGTTTCCGCTTGGCAGATTTGAAGCTTTCAGGCAGCCTTGCACGGCGCGGACATCTTGGGACCGAGTCTGCGCAGTAGCGATTTCGGGACCGGAGTTGCGCAGTAGAGCGCAGGAAGTAGAGCAGGAAGTACAGTCGCGATATCAAAAGCCCGCCCACACTCTCGCAGATGCAGAACAATTAATAATGTTGGTGTGAAATAAACAGTTATGGAAATGTAGAAATTAAAGCTAAAGCTCTAATCTGCTCCCAAAAATTCCGAAAAAAGTCCGTTAGTGCCTCAGTGACAACTTCACTCAGAGAAGCCGTCAGTCTCAGCTGTCAATCATGACGTCACACCCCCGTTTTTATAGCATCAAATAACTAACTCAAAGTAAACTTATTTTTAAAACGAACACCTGAAATGAAATCATCGTGATGATAACTGCCTTCAGTGACATAAACTAACTTTGGGAAAACATTTTTGAAGTGTAATTTTATTATTTAGTTTGCCTCGCGTCCATTAGAAAACACAGAGAGGGCGGCTATACTGGGACCGGTCACCGGGGGGCGATCGAGGCGCGAAAGCTTCAGTAAATGAGAGGGAGACTGCAGGCTTGGTCAGGACATTCACAGAAAGCGCGTTCTCTTTTGTCTTGTCGCACTTGAATGGCTTAAAAGCACTTCATGAATAAGAGCGTGATCATATAAATGTAACGCTACTCAAAGGATGACAGAAAAAAATGGATGCTGTGTTATTGCATTAAAGGGGGGGGGGGGTGGAACACTCAGTTTCAGTCAATCTTTCCGGAAAAAAACGAGCGGCTGGAGGCGTATCGTGTGGGCGGGGCTAAAGAATGACGAGCGAGCAGCTAGTGCACGAGAGCTTCTGAAAGCTGACATCGTCAAGCGTGGGGAAAAAAACGTTACCCTAATTTGTTTATTAGGCTATAGAGGAAAACATTTACCTAAATAAACCATGACTATCAATCAGATTCAACTAATACAGATATGATCCAGAATCAGATCCGGGGGCTAAAATAAATTGAACAGGATAAGCAGCAACATCAGGACATCCGTCTCTGTGGTATGTACTGTATTTAGTGGCTTGTCAACATTTGCGTTTGTTTACTTGTGGATTGTGAGGACATGATTTGGTTTATGGACTATTGTGTGCGAATCTTAGCAATGGCAAGCAAAACGGTTTTGCACGTCAGACTAGTGTTATAGTGTTACATAGAAAACAATGGAGTAGCGCATTTGAATGTGCTTTGTGTGAACGTCACCTAGGTTTATGTTTGGGGAGGCTTTACAATAAACAAACAGATACCTATAGTGGTCAGCTAAACAAATGTATTTAAACACACGCCATAAGTTACATCGCATGCTTCATTGATAAATTAACTTACAATCCTGTAGTTCACTGATGTTTTACTCGCGCGACGATAGCCAACAACATAGACATTTGAAGCTGTTTTACTCATCGCTTGCTTCCAAAGCACGATTGTGAACCTTTATAGTCACCGCTCCGTCAAAAGCACACTTCTTTGGTGACGTTGTTGATTTAGGCCCTGTCCACAAGAAGCCAGCGCTTTCCCAATCCGATCTTTTTTTTCCCTCGTTTCAAGAAATATCTGCGTCCACACGAGATGACAAAAACGGACTAAAAACGATGTAGTTTGCATGCCAGGCCAGTGTGTGGCGCTGTAATTCTGCCACAGAAATACACTAAAAACGGAGAAGAGTTGTGGCTAGGCAGGGGTATAGCAGTGGTGAGGCAAAATCTCACAATAAAATAACAATAAATACATTTGCTACTTAACAGATGTGTTTTATTAATGCCTACACCTACCCCAATCCAAAACATACCCTTACAATAATGCAGATACGTTAATTAAAAGACGCAATATTGATGTGCGCATGCCCAGTGCCCGTAGTTGTATCCCTTAACTCTTTCACCGTGCTGGACGTAGTGTGATGACATCACCGTTTCAGAAAATATACGGATTCGCTGTACACACGAAAACGGAAGATGAGCGTTTTCAGATTTATCCGCTTTGGGACCCGGTTTAGAAAAATATCGGATTCATGCTTCTAAAACGCCGGATCCGTGTGGACGAAACGCTGATACGGTACAAAATGTATACGTGTACAGATAAACGCGTCTCCGTGTGGACGGGGCCTTAGTGAAGTCCTGAGACAGCAGTGAGAGCAGTGTTTTTGAGCGCCGTGCATTTGCTCTCGCTCTGGTCGCTCGCGTGCACCCTTCCGGGAGACCCTCCTCTGTCGATGTCAAGCTGAGCCATTCTCGGAAAAAACTCCGGAAGGAGTATTTTTGACACAGAAATACTCCATCAAACGTCCAACATTAGTTTTTGAAACTTTGTCTATGTTTAGGAAAAGACGATCAGTATGCATGAAACAGCATTTCACCCCCCCCCCCCTTTAAGCTCATTAAATATGCAAATCTTATCCAATCCTAGCCGTGGAAGTTTACTTCCAAGTCTCCAGTGCATCACGCCCATCAAAACCCAGCGTTCAGGGGAGAGCCTCAAAACCAGTGTAGAAAATAGCCTATTACATATTAGTTATGTTTTTTAATGTAAAAACCACGCAAACATCATTAGTTGACCTCAGACAACAGTAATAAAAAAATGTAAAAAGCCAGTTCATGACACCTTTAAAAGGCAGGGCTTATACCACCTTACTACCCAGTGCACTCTCTCTCATTCATAAGTGATACGAGTACACCATCTTTGTATAGCTAACGTCAACTGCAGCGATGTAACTGTGACTTCTGCTCCCAAATGGTCTATATAAAAATGGTGCACACTTAACTAAATCAACCAGTAAAGTAACCCGATGCATATGGCTGCCATTTCCAAGCAATTTTCCTAATAGCATGTCTGTTAAATATCAATGACATTTTATACAAGTTGTATGAAATTCTCAATTTATTTGGAAGGACATTCATCTTTTTAGCATCAGCCTTGCGACGGCTCTGCATCATTTCCCAGATTCATGAAGCATGAAAGTTTCGCATGGCTCTAACTCTCCCCGCGGGACACCTCCAACTCTTAGGGATATAGCGTTGATACTGGTCACCTTTGAGTTTGATTTAATATCTCTAAATAGAAAGTACTTGCTGAGGCATTTGGTAATCAAAGCTAAAGGCGAGCCACAGGGGGGGTTCATTATGGGAAGAGCTGCTCTGGGCCCCATGGCTAATTGCTGAAACGCACAAATGGAGGGGAAATTCAATGTGACGTGAAGCATAGATGATACAGCCGCTTTGAAAGAGCAGCATGTGTGTATACAGCTCTCCGGCTGGGCCTGCCAAATATAGGGATTGAAGGTAAGATTGAAATAAACATGCACGCACACACACACTTATAACCTCTCCTGTGTGCTACAGAACAAACGGAGCATTTTCTTTGTTTGATCTGAAGCATGCTTTGACTGGCGGACTTTGTCATAACAGCAAAAGTACGGCGGTGAAGGGCAGAGCTTATCATGGCTAATTTACACCTGGCAAACTGACAGCGAATTTAAAGCAGCCCGTAGCAGAACTAAAACGAGATCATCGCCCGCAGTTATGATACGGTGGAACAGAGATGGCATGTGATGCACATACTGATAGAGGAACGGGTCAGGTGGTGGAATAAGGAAAGTAAGAGTTTACTGTGTGGGGAGGTTCATTGTTGTATAAGTTGTGTCGAGTTCTGTGTTTTCTCAGGTTTGGGTTTATTTTCTATTATGACAACATGCTGGCTGATCTGAATCCATATTTCATGGTTGGGCATTTGGTACCTTGGCAACGGGCTGCAGGGGCCAATGAGGACGCAGCAGGGAGCTCCAGCTGTGCAGCTCAGTTTACCCATATGCCTCTGATGCTGCCGTCCACCCCTTCACCGGGAACTTCACTTCCTGCCAGAGAGGAGCAGCAGGAGACGGAGACATGCTGAACCTGCAGATCAACAAACGCAGACATTTACTTTGCTATCTATAAGAGCACACCTACCATATATATCTACTGATTTTATGTAAAGCTAATTATATACTGTAACTATGGACTAAACTTATCCTACAATTTTAATCTATAACTAAAAGAAAACTATATTTGCTTCAAGTATAAGTGATTGAATTCAGTTTGAAATACGTTTTTCACAATATGTATCATCCTAATAGCTTCAAAAATTATATTATATATTATATGAGCTATCCCTTTAAGAGTACCCAACTGAAGAGCTTCCTTCCACTTCTGGTGGCTAATTTATGAGTAATGTCCACAGAATGAAGATGGAGTCACAGATGCTGACAGCTGGCCAGATGTATCTTTTAAAATCTAAGTGTCACTCACTCCAGATCCAATTATAGCCTGCAGCTGTGAGCGGACAAACAAGCGACTCCGGTTTATTTCAGCTTCCAGTCAATCAATGCATCTCATTGTCTACAGACCCTGATTCACTGGCTTTTATATCAAGGTGGAGAAAAAATAAAATAAAAAATATCCCAGCAGACTCCTCAATCAATGGGAACGGAACGGGCCGCAACACCAACGTTAGCTAAATATTTAGAAAGACTCACTCATTGACTGAGGAGAAGAGCTCACACAATGGGATCTGACACTTTTTTTGTCTTCCAGTTTGCTTAGATTAACTGAAGACAAAGATTTGATCAATCAGTCTAAAGCTGATATCACAGATAGCAGGATAGAGACAGATAGGTCAAGAAGATCACAAGAATTGAATCAATCATGTCAATAAGCAGCTGATTTCCACCAAAGAGCTCTGGAATTTAAATATTGCTGTGCAGCTCGGTTTTCACTTCATCTACTCTGCATGTCAGACTCAAAGCTCCAAGCCAAGATACTTTTGCGTTTTCCTCTAATGGTGCGTCTAGATGCCAACAAGGGTTATCGGTCTAACAAAATTACAGTCTAATATCATTATTCTGATTAGACAAGTATAATCTCACTGTCCATCTCTCTCGGGGTAAGGGATATCTCTCCCTCTGTTTTGCAGATGGAGGGCAGATGGCTGCTGCTTCACTGATGGCAAATTTCCATTTCCTTAAGGTCAACAGCTCACTGCCACAAAACAGGCAAAGGAGCTCCGATAAACACTCTGTATTTGCATTCAAAATAAGGTTGAAGAGGGTCAAACTGAACCGCATTGGCTGCCTTTCTGTTCAGGAGATCAGGAGAAAAATCCAAAACACAACATAAACTGTCCCTTTTCATTATGCATTCATCCAAACATGTGGCTTCTGATTTGTCAGGAATGATTATTATTGGCATCGTATACTGGCCTGTATTGTAGACTGCTGTTTATGTTGGCTATATTTCAAAACTGACAATCAATCAGACTGGAATTTGGAAATCTTCGAAGAGAAAAGTCTTTGAAAAGTCTTTAATTTCTCTATCTTCAAACGGGATACTTCATAATTAATTAATTTGAACAAGATGAGGTCACATGCCATTTTTGTGTGAGAAAAGAGGGATAACTTGAGATTATGAAGTGTATACAATTTTATAATTCTTATTTTTCACAATAGTTTGACAGTTACAATATTTATAATCAACAGTTATAATTAATGTTGAAAACAGTTTTTGCTGCTTGTTTTGTTTCAGGATTCTTTAAGGAATATAAAGTTCAAATAATAGCATTTATTTAAAAATATAAATGATAAATGTCTTTACTGTCACTTTTGGCCAGTATAATGTGTTCTTGCTGTATAATAGAATTAAATGCATCTGTTGTAAAGACAACTAAAGTTCATTAGATTTGCATTCATAAAGATATATTTAAACTTTATGTAGGGCTGTGTGTTCTGAAATATTGAAATCAACCCCAAACCCACTTTAAAGAGATAGTTCACCCAACAACAAAAAAAAAAAACATATTTTACTCATCCTCACGTTATTCTAAAACTGTACAAGTTTCTATCTTCTGTTGAGCACAAAAGAAGATATTTGAAGAATGTTGGTAACCAGTTGACTTCCATAGTAGGATAAAAATGCTATGAAAGTCAAAGGGTACCATCAACTGTCTGGTTACCAACATTCTTCAAAATATCTTCTTTTGTGTTCAACAGAAAAGAAAAAAGTAAAAAGTAAAAGAAAAACTCGTCAAGGTTTGGAACAACTTGAAGCATGATGACAATTTTTTTTTTGTTGGGTGAACTATCCCTGCTGGCAAAGCTATGTACGTCTATCCCAAGCCAGAAGGTTGGACAAATCACTACAGAGGATTTTCCAAAGCAGAGCTTTTTGAAATTTATATCAGCTTTGACAAGAGCTCACACAGGCAGTTTATCAGAGTAAAGTCTGCCAAATATCAGACTTCTCCTATTGCTCTCCACATGTGCGTCATCTTCAATAAACAAAAAGTGGAGCTACTCTGTCTCCTGCGAGGACATTTTAGCTACGGCTGTCTCGGAGTCATTGATTGTGACTAACGGTGGAGACAGTAATCCTGTGCAGGTACTAGATTGCAATGGTCCTGATCAATAGGCCCCGCACGAAGGGAGGTAATGCCCACAGCGGCAGCAGCATTCATCAAAAGGATAACAGGAACAAAGTCAACACTGCCCACAGTCTGTCTACACAGCAACCCACTTGGAAGAACAAAGCATGTAAATACTTCATCTCCAAGCTGAAATTTAAGTCAAGTTTGTTCAGGGTGAGCTCCAGTGTGACTGAGGAAAGAACCGCACAGGAGGCTGCGGAGTGTAAACAGAGAGAAAAGAGCTGAATTGGAGAAACGACTTACCACATGAATTTATTTGACGTACAGGCACTCGCTATACAGTGCCTTATCTCTCACATGCTACATCAAAGACAGAATTGTCAAAACGCAGCACGTTTCTTTTTTTTTTTACTCTTACATTCTCCTGATTATCAGGAGAGCCCGACCAATATGGGTTTTTACCAATACCAATACCAATATTAGGGTGTAAAAAAGTCTGATATTGATATACAGGCCGATATTTTTCATTTTTATATTAGAGTAAAGTACTATTCAAAAGTCTGGACACACTTTCCCATTGGTGTCCAAACTTTTGACTGGTACTGTATACATAATAGTGTATATACATAATATACATACATTTTTTCAGGTGTTTTATGTAAGTCTAAACTAGATTTTCAGGTACAGAAATAGTAATAAAATGTCAAATCTCTTCATAATCTTCACTGTATAAATATAGATTAACCCTTATTAAAGTTATTCAGTCAAGAGCCATGAGTGTATTTTTTTTGTATTTTTTTTTTGTCTTTTGTTATCTCGTCTTTTATTGGGAAACTTCCCAGCCATTGACGAGATTATTCTGTGTTTTCACTGTTATCCGGTAGGAGGTGCTATCTCCTGAACGAGAACAGAATCTGATGAAAACACAGGAGAAGAAGAATGATTAATCACTTATAAGCAGATTAATATGTAAAATAACACACTCATAAAAAGCATAGAAATCAAACCTGCCGAAAGTTATTGAATGAAATGTCGACCCAGGACAAGGACTGTGGAGTTTTGATGGACTCGCTCTACTCCATTTGTGTTTTGATCATCGCTCTGAATCCCATCTGTATGCAAGTTCGTTCAGATTTTCACTGCTTTTTTCTCAAAATTATGCTTTTTCATGAAACTTACCCACATTTAAGTGTTGATAAAAAAAATAATTCATGAAGCTAGAATAAAACAGAGGGTCTGTTCTTTCTTTTGATATATTGCATGTTCAAATATTCATACAAGATATTCTGTGGAATCTTGTGAAAATGACCAAAAACGCAGGTGGTGACAGGCAAATTAAGACATCACCGACTAAGTTTACGAAGACCGGCATTTTGACATAATTTTGTGTGAATATTCGCACGCTGAGAGACGCGTGGGTGCACATTCATATCGGTGGCATATCAGAGGCATATACGCCGATGCCAATATATCTGCGCCAGGCTCCTATTGGCCGACAAAATCAGCAGACCGATAAATCGGTTGGGCTCTAGTCGTCAGTGTTAAAATGGTTTCATAGCTTCCAAATGTTATACTAAGCCTAAAAATGAATCAAAAGCTCATTTGTTTGCCATTCTCAATGTTATTTAGAGAAGAGCGAGATAATTTTTTTTTTGTCCCTGCACCAAACTGTGAACATTTTTCCAAGCGCAGTCAGATAAGATACCAATCAGTAGGCCAGATTGGTTTTCCAGTATCTGTGTGGAGATCAGAAGACGCATCAGTGAGATAATTTGCAAATGTTTCCTGTGACCTCCACACATTCAAATGGAGTTCTTGTTTCGGTGCTGTCTCGGATGTCCGCAAGTTTACCCACAAACCCCAGAGCTTCATGCAGATGGGGACATATTAAAATTCACTGCAACCCAGCAGTCAATACTACTCCATATTTTATGCCGTCTCGCCATCAATGAAAATCGTTTGTTTAGAATTTGTGAGTGAAACTCTAAGACAACCTAGCTTATAGATTGATATAGATTGACAGGTGATTATTGATCCAAGATTAAATCCCACCTAGAGTCATTCAAATCTAAGAGAGACTAATAACTGTGACAAATAAAAATAACAAGACAGATAAAGAGATTATATTACAAACTCACAGACTCAAACATTCACCTTCAGCTGAGAGAAAATGTCACAGAGAAATGATTAATCCTTTAATGTTGAATAAAAGACATTGCTGCACTGTAAAACCTAACAGTGAAATTCACTAAATGAAATAAGTTCATTTTACTTAATGTTACCAAAAAAGTTAATTCAACTTAACAAATATGTGTGATGTTAACTCAAAAATGTATTATTGTAAGCAAACCTCAATCTAAATAAGTTACTAAAACTTTTTAACTCTAATGGTTTAAGTTACAGATATTTATTTAATCTAGTATTTTACATCTATGGCCAATTAAATAACTAAAAGCTGATAAAATAAATAAATAAACAATAGTATATACATTAATCTACCTCATATTAAGCCTACAGTCTTACATTAAGCTCTTTTAAAGTCATTACATTTAGTCATGTCAAAGTATCATCCCAGTGAGTTTCCGAGGCAACAAAAACCGCACCATTTTCCCTCCTTCAGTCCAGTCACAGCAGGACGGCTCGCGCTACAGTCAAGAAAAACAAAAGGTAAGCGTTTCAAACTTATTTATTCATATTTCGCTCATGTTTGAACGTTTTCAGTGTTATTTTCGTACCTCTTTTATGTTTATCCGAAGATTAACCAGCTCAGTAATGTTGTGTGTAAAGTTAGCCAGCAAACAATCTAACATTAGGAGCAAATGCGCTATTGCACCAGTGTTATCAACGGTAATGTACACGTTTGGAGTTAATTATGCTGTTTTACACTGCAGTTTGTCAGCGGGGAATTAAAAAATATATGTTTGTGCTTTCTCACAGTCGGACAGATAAACGCTGGCTTTTGAGACAGTTGGCCAACTTTCCATGTCTCTCGTCTCGTGCCACAGTGACGTTAACTAACTTACGTTAAAGCAAAAGGTAACGTTAATGCAAACTCACGCATTCCTTATATTACAACCGTTTTAAATGTATTGTTAATCGAATTCGAGTTTCCTCTATCATATGTGATGCTAGTTAATTTGACTAAAGCAGCTGAAGCTCCGGGGTGAACAAAGTGACTTGAGGAGCATTTTAGATCCTGTTTTGCTAACGTTAGATAAAATTTTAAACTGTTATTTGTTTCTCATGACGTTTTCTCATTTGAAACTCACACTAACACATTGTTTCCATGCTTTTAAATCTTTTCAGAGCAAAGACGACGGTGCAATGGCAGCAACGTGGCTACAATTCTATGAGTAAGTAAGTTAGAATTAACATTGAACAAATCAATGGAATTTTGTAACGTTACTGTGCAAAATGCAAATGATAACGTTATGAACAGTTACATAATGTTCATACAAATATAAGTTTGTTCTTCAATTTTAATTTTTGAATGAATTGCTATTTTTGCAAACGTAATTATGACCATAAATGTCTTTTAGCACAACTTGTAAGTCTTCTGAAGCAATATGATTTTTTTAAAAGGCTTAAAGTCCAAAGTCCAGTCTGTCTATCATTCAAAGTCATGTTGTATTGCTTCAGGAGAATACTGGTCAAGTCTTGAAAGTTGTTGTTATAGTCGGCTTTCCTAATATAAACAGAAACATTTCGTGTGTTATATTTTCACTGGCAGTTATCCTGAAGTTGCCTTGGGTTTGTAAAGGTGTAAGGTAATTGGCAATGCTAGATTTGCAGTGGTTGAAAGAAGTCTTGTCATGAATCATAAAAAAAACTACGATCCTGGCAGGTCTGTTACTATTTAAAAGGAAGAGTCAGGAGATGTTTTCAAGACACAAGGTAGGACACATGTCAAAACTACATTACATTTATTTAGCAACATGTTAACCTTTCAGCTGCCACCAGCATAAATGCATGGTGTGGTTACAGTGACTGATAGTTGATCATTCAAGTTGTCTTAAATGTATAGTCCACTTGCCAATACAAATTCAGTCATGATTCATAAATTACCAACCCTCATATTGTTCCAAACACATAAGAATTTTATTAATCTGTCCATTGAAAATCTAATCTTCAAAACGTTTAATTTAGGCTTTCATTAGCATATACATTGAGCACAGCAAAAGCTTATTTGACACATAATAAACCAATCTCAGCTCAAGCTTAAAGGAATCGTTCACCCTGATTTACTCCCCCCCTCAAGTCCTCCTTGGTGTAAATGACATTCTTCTTTCAGACGAATACAATCAGAGTTATATTAATACGTGTCCTGGCTCGTCCAAGCTTTATAATGGCAGTGAATGGCAGCCCAAAATTTGTAGCCCAAAAAAGTGCATCCATCCATTTTAAAAGTGCTCCACACGGCTCCGGGGGAATAATAAAGGCCTTCTGAATTAAATCGATGGGGTTGTGTAAGAAAAATATCCTCTCGTGATTCAAAACGCTTGTGCAACGCCCGACATCATCGTCACATCATTTATGTTTTTTACACTGCGTCCGCCGTCAACGCCGTGGCTGTTATGCTTTTTTACGCTATATCCGACGTCATCGTTGCGCCGGAAACTAGTTATTTTCTTATTTTATAACGAGTTAAATATGGATATTTTTCTTATATAAACCCATCGATTCACTTCGGAAGTACTTTATTAACCCTCCAGAGTCATGTGGATTACTTTTATAATGAATAGATGCACTTTTTTGGCTTCAAATTTTGGACAGCCATTTACTGCCATTATAATGCTTGGATTAACCAGGACATTTATTAATACCGCTCTGATTATATTAATCTGAAAGAAGAACGTAATTTACACCAAGGATGTCTTGCCATTATCCATTTAAAATTTGTTAATCAAATCTGTCTTGTTTCACCTTGTCTACACCGGATGTGAGCAGCGCGACAGGACAAAAGAGCCCCTTATAGTCCGTTATGTTGTCTACACTGGATGCGGCGTGATGTGAGCGACAAATCTTTGACAGTAAACTGTTGCCTCTTTCTATTTATGACATACTGACATGAAAAACAAATGTTTTGCAATGTGTGCATTATCGCTTGAATTCAATTCAATTCAATTCGTCATTCAATTCAAGGTCTAGAACATTCGGCTGATACACCCCTGAAAATGTTTTTCCCCCAATTAAACCTTGCTGACAAACAACTTAACATCTTTACAAAATTGAACTACAGGGTTTTAAATAAGCACATGCCCAATTAAATCAACAAAAATCCGTTCCTTATAACAACGTTTTTTTTATTTATGAAAATTGAAATATGGTGTCTGCCCTGACAAGGGTTATTTTTATATGTGGTGACATACAAACTTTTTTTCCAATGCATATAGAAAAAGGAGCTTGACCAGGTGCAGAAGCCAACAGTCACCATCCTTACTGTCGAGGAGGAAGAGGGAACGTTACCTTTAAACCCACTGGATGCTTTGATTGTCTTTAAAGATGAGGTGGTGATGTCTGCCAAGTCTTCGGTCAGTGCAATACACTTAGAGTACATTAAAGATCATACAGTGCTTTTGCTTTTTGAGGAAACGTACCTTTTTACATAATTTTTTTTATTTTATATGTTTTGTTTTTTAAATGTTATGACTTTTTTAAACATGTTTGTGCTGTTTTATTTGGTGAAAAAGTCTAATATTTTTTGTCTAGTTATATTTGTGAACATATGGCATACTGTATTTATGATGTAAATGTTATATTTTAATAAATTACTTAAAAATACCCTCCTGTTCTGTCTTCATTTTGTACCAATGTTAGCTTGTGCTTAGTCTTATGTAACTTAATCACTTTGAGTTTGATGAACTTAAACCATTTGCCGCAATCTGTTTCCTAAAACCATTTAAGTAACCATGTAGTTGTTAAGACTTAGTTAGATTTGTTACCTGAATTCAAACTGAATTAATAAAATTAACTTAAAATTTTAAGTTCAGTTTACTCTTAATAATTGATCAACACAACACTAAAATATAAGTTTTAACACTTAAACAACACTAAAATATGAGTTAATTTAACTCAATGTATATGAGTTTTCAGTACTCATACTTAATGGTTTTAAAACTTAATTGGTTTGAAGCAATCGGTTTCCTCAAATGGTTTGAGTTACCGTAACTTGTTGGGTTTTACAGTGTGTCCTACCTCTTTGCTGTATAAGATAAGCTAGAAAGGCTCTTTTCTGGCTGGTTTTCCTCTTTTTAGTGTTTTTTTTTTTTAGTTTTTTACTTTTGACCTTAAATTCATAACATTTTTAAATGAAAAAAATACAAAAAACAAATGTCACAAAATCAAGAATGTTACTGTACTGAAAATCAAGCTTGTGAGGGATATTGCTTCAATACAAAAGTCCAATTAAGAAGTTGATAAAGTCATTTACATTTCACACAAAAATAGTAAAACACACTCTCACCAGTGTTGGGTGTAATTAGTTATTAAGTAATTAGTTACTGTAATTTAATTACTTTTTCCTTTAAAGTAATCAGTAAAGTAATCAGAAGTATCAGTTACTTCTGATGTAATTGAACTAAATACTAAATATAATTATACATAATTCAATAGTGGACTTAACATCAATATTTAAAGTCTAACTTTAAAATGCATGTTTTTATGTATCCTTCTCACATTTGTAATGCTTTGGTCAGTTAATAAGAGTAATTTATGTAGTTTTATTTTATGTATTTGAATGTATTAAAATATTCGTTTCATGTCTACCCTTAAATCGCTTAACTCGAGGTTGATATAGGATTTAGAAAGTAATTAAAAGTAATTAGTAATAGGTAATTAAATACTTTTTGGAGTAATTTGTACAGTAATCTAATTACACTATTGAAGATGCAATTAGTAACTAGTAATTCATTACTTTTTTAGAGTAACTTAACACTGACTCTCACACATAGAAAGCTAAAACATTATGTGTGAAAGACTAAAAAAGCTATCTGGTAAAACATATCCATGATGAGCGGAGCAACAACAGTGAAACTTATGTTCTTATATCCTAATATTCTTATATCCTTATATAATTTTATATCCTAATATTCGTATATCCTTATATTCTTATATCCTATCCTAATATTCTGTATCAGCTCTTGGAATGCCGCTAATTCGAGCACAGACAGTAACTGTTAAAAAAATAAAAGATATAAAATGTATATCTTAATAAATATAGAAAAGAAATAAAATTTATATTAGAGCCCTTTTACTTTCACACAAACTTGTCTGTTTACAGCTAAAGCAGCTTCTGTGAGTCATTCAAATGTATTGATTGTCCTAAATACACTTATGTATGCTTCTTTCGTGTGGGTATGAATATAAATCGAAATGGCATTTGATTAATGCCGTGTAAATATGATTAAATGTGCGAATTCAATAATGCATCCACAGGCACCATTAAGCCATCAAGAGGAAAGTTCTGCTGCTCACAAATTACAGAGGGACTGCTGAAATTACGAAATGAAATAAAGGGACATTGAATTTCACCAGAAAAACTTGACATTTAAATTTGATTGATGCTTTGTGAATAAAATCATCAAACCATCACTTCTAAATGCCACAACAGACAGTTTAACAGATGAGCCTGGGTGTATTTTGAAAGGTTTAAATAACATAATGCTAATCCAACAAGCACAGTGAAATAAAAAACTGATCTGGTACGTTTAATTAAACATTTTCCCAAGATCCCTTCTGATTTGGCTAGATCAGAGAGCTCAGGTCAAAAGGTCAAAAATTGTATGTTTCTATTGGAGTTTTTTTTGGGTCAATTTTGTGACGTTGTGTGTGTGTGTGTGTGTGTGTGTGTGTATATATATATATATATATATATATATATATATATATATATATATATATATATATATATATATATATTAGGGATGCAACAATACAGTTAGTCCACGGTTCAATACATATCTCGGTTTTTAACCACGGTTTTTCGGTTCGTTTTTTTTTTTTTTTGCCATTCTATTCTTAGGTGACAGGAACAGAAAATGGTTAAGGACATTTTTTTATGCAATACTCTTTCTTTATTTTACTTAATAGACTTAAATCTTTACTTAAAAACCCTTGTACACATTCCGAGTGTATTATATAATATATATATAAAGATTTACAGTGGCAACTCAGAGATGTACAGTAGCATTTAAGTATGAAATTGAATAAATAAATGTATGCTAAAATTAAAACTACATAGTCTTCAATATACAAAATTGATTAAAAACCTACTGTATTAAAGGTCTTTTGTTTTGTTTTATTTTAACATAATTTTAGAGGTGAACTGTCCCTTTAAGGACACGTGTTCACTAGGCTGCTGCTGTCAATTGAAGACCTGCTCACATCTCATAACTTTACACATAACAGACTGTGTTTATATGTTAAAGTTGTGTGTATTTGACAGTATAAGTGCAGTAAGACTGTCCAGTAATCACGCGTGTTTGACAGACGTTTAGTGCACGCGCTCATTGCAAAACAGTGCATGCGCGCGAAAGAAATGTTTAACCGGCAAGTCTTAAAAACGTGGGTAAACACTGCCTAATGTTGGTGCATATGATTGGATATTTGCTCATATCAGCGCGTAGACTCACAGGCACACTCAAAAAGAGCTGAAATAAACTGAGAGAAATATTTCAAACTGAGAAAAAAACGGAAATAAATAATTAAATCCAAAACCGAAAGAAAAAAAAACGCAATTCACCAGCGCGTATTGAATCGTGAAGGCCATGCCGAACGTTCAATATTATATTGAGTATTGTGGCACCCCTGATATATATATATATATATATATATATATATATATATATATATATATATATATATATATATATATATATATATATATATATATACAAATAACACGTTCTGGCCTTATCTGCTCTCATGCCTTCAAGCAGCAGGACAATGTTCGCAAGTTATTCTAACCGCCTGTAAATTGAGTGTCTTAAGGACTACATGACTACAGGTACATGAAAAATAAACAAAACAAAAAGCATGAAAAATGTGTCAAATTTCTTTGGATTTTATCTTTAAAATACAGTACTTTTTCCCTCCTGAGAATAACATCTAGCAAGGATATATAAGGTCTGGGTAGATAATATGCTAAGCAAACAGTTCTTGTGAATAACTTGTTGGATGCAGAAGAAACAGGCAGGAAAATCTGAGCAACTTTGACTAGGGCCAAATTGTTATGGTAAGATGACTGAGTCTAGCCTGACAAGCCAGACCCACATCAAGATGTTTGGTCTGGAAACTCACCATTGACAGGGCTCAATCCGAGGGGCGGGATAAACGGTTGTTTTTCAAACTCCCTCTGCACGCGATAGGATAGCGCTACAACCAACCAGAGCAACGAAGGTGAAGCGGAGCTAGTGGATAGAACCGCGGTGCGTTAAACTGCATCTGACCCGTTTTCCGACACGGAGCACTAATTAAAATCCGCACCCGACCCGACCCGCTTAAAATAGAACCGACACCTGACCCGCACCCGAAATAATCAGTTTAGCATATAACATTATATAGGCCTACACATTTATTGCCAGGTCATACAAAAGTAAATACAGCACCGTGCCACATCTTTAAAATTCGAACAAATTATTTTCAATGAGTGTACGCACAACGGCGGCGGCATTTGGTGCCTGTCCGCGCCGACTCAGGAAGTTCTTCAAAATTCTGCCGCGGCACAGAGCGCCAATGTAGCTACTGATTTCACCCTGTGCTACAAGATGCACACATCGTGCAGCTCTTCTGTCAGAAGTGGATTCAAAACTGAGCTTGCGCGTGGCATATATAATGTGGGCGTGCAGGGCTAAGCTTCCCCTCCGGTGTGCGACCGCCTTGAAGCATTGTGTGATTTTTTGAAAGTCAGAGAATCCTGGGAGGGCGCGCGGTGGTGCGAGCACAAATAACCTGATATCATTTTTAAATGATTTGATTTACTTGAAATACAGGCAAGACATATTTTTGTATATGTGTTCCTAAAAATATGCATACATTTTACTTCGCATGTGACTGTTTTAAACCTGTGTTAGACCCGTGTTTCCCCCTTGTCCGACCCGACCCGACCCGACCCGCAACCGTATCCAACACAGTTTAATGTTTTTCACCCGTTTCCACAAAATTTGCAGGTCGACCCGTCGGGTACCCGTGCAGGACTCTGCTTCAAGGTTCTTCAGGGCAGAGTCCATGCTCCGACAGGCCAGCTCTGTTTTAGCAGAACGCTGAGGACCAACAGACCATTAGGCAGGTAGTCCAGATTGGAATGGAAAATAACATGAACACACCATAAATGGCCATCATTTTCAGGAAAAAATAAAAAATAATGAAGCAGCCATCACATTACAAACAAGTCTTTGATTTAGTTTTGATACTTATAAACCTTTCATATAGTTTACCAAAGCCTAACATGCACTTGTAATGCCATGTGGAAATGGCTTTTGGTGCACTGCACAGACGGGATATTAACCCGAAGCTATAAATGATAAACGAGAGAAACGGCAGAATTTCAAATGTCGCAGGGAGCAATCAGAGTGCTGATGTTCCTCTTTTTTTTGGAAGTACACACTGAGGTACAGGGCAAGGGCATTGAGAAATAGAGTACAGGTGCCAGATAGGGCCATAAAGCACATAATTCACATTAAAAAGAGGCTGTAAAAGCATTGATTGACTGCTGCTCCTGGTTTGCAGCCACGGGTGGAATTTATCAGATTGGATGGAACACGACAACAGCCGCTCGAGTTTCCCTAGTCAGCAATTCTATTTATCAAAGCCTATGTAGAATTCTTAATTTACTTTTCATACTCATTTCCTAACCTCCCTCACCCCATCAAAGCGTTACTAAATCACTTTAAAACAGGGCACAGTACATACACACACACGTATACACATCGCCAGGTGCTGCAGTGTGTGATTTAAAGCTTTGATTCTGTTCAAACGACAGCAGAGGTTAGCCTGGAGCAGGCTCAGGCGATTCATCATTTCCTGCTTGATAAGAGAGGGATTAATACATTTAAAGCTTTGGTCGCCAGCAGTCATCCGTCTAAATGTGGCCTAATCCATTCAGGCTGCGGCTCCCCAGAGAACACTGCTAAACTGAGAAAACACCTGAAACTCAGATGCGAGAGTGGGTTGCTTACCTATTAAGGCGGGAAACAGGCATGCTGAGAGGCAACACTGCATTAAAGAAGCCCACGCTAAGGAAATCTCACGCTGGGCTGATCTCTGCTCGACGGGATATGTGATTCTAGAAAATGCCAGAATGCCGCCCTGTGGCTTTGGGCACCTTCACTCGAGCAGCAGGGCCAGATGGAGTGAAGACCAGAGGTAAAGTTTGACCTAAATGCTGGAAACAGAAAAAAAGAAGAGCTTATGCCACCCTTCCACCCTTACTGTACAAAGCCATCACCCCAACAACCCCTATTTTGTTCCAAATCCAGGCCTGGAGCTCTCGGGGGGATTTTGTGTCCGCAGGGCAGCCCGTGGGGGCTCTGAACGCGCTCCAGCATCAGAATTCACAATTATGCCCTGTGTTTTTTAGGACACTCCTTTTCTTTGCCCTAATAGCTCATAATGCATTCATTCCACACTTAATTTAACAGCCATGCCCATTTGTTCTCCCCTCGCTCGCTCTCTCTCTCTCTCCCCCCTTTTCCGCGTGTGCAAATGCGACGGCCGTGGAATGAAAGCGATCCATTATGCACATGTGTCTGAACAAGACGACCTGTGTCACAGCTGGCTCTCTCTCGGCCTCTCTAATTTCAGTTTTATTGTGCACCGGACCGACCCCTGAATACACACTAAATACACACTTCCTGGACTGATGCATCTATGGAGAGAAACTGTAGATCTCTGGAAAAAAAGAGGCCGGATCCAACCTGCAATTGTTACCCACCTCCCGCTGTACAGAAAAGCCTCCATTGTGCGCTAGAGAATAAGACCTAATTACTTTACTGAAGGAGCGGCTCTGGAGTCCGTTGTAAAGCGTACTCTGACTTTTTCTTCCTGTGTTTCCGAGCCCTCGGGGCCAGGCCGGCTCCAATTTGGAACCGAGCGTTCACATGCATCCGAGTCTCATCTGCGAGGGCCACTACCACATGACTATCGGCAGAACTTGGCAGAAATTATGAATAAAAAATTGAGCTGCAATTACTCTTACATTGTGAGGCTGAATTAGAGCTGTTTTTCTTCACCAAGAGGCGCAAGCATTGTTACACAAAGACAAAGACTGTAAATACATATTTTTTAAAAACTAAAATAAATAAATAACTGCCATATTTCACCCAAAAAAGAAATTTACATTTAAACCTGTATCAATCAATCAACTTTATTTTTATAGCGCTTTTAAAATCACGATTGTGTCAAAGCAGCTTCACAGTGTCAAACAGGATAATATTGCAACAAAATTAGATTTGGTTGCACCGTCTTACTGGAGAAAACAGTGATGTTATCAGCTTATTTTAATTTAGTAATTTAGTTAATTTAGTTTAATTTTGTATGAGTTTCTTTCATCTGTGGAACACAATAGAATATATGACACAAAAAAATCCATACAATGTTGTTTAGGATACCGCTGATTTTCATTATATAGACCCATACAGTTTAATAGGGTCTTAAATATATATATATATATATATATATATATATATATATATATATATATATATATATATATAAAATTATTTATAGTTTTTTATTTTTCACCTCCCAAAATGTTTTTAAGCCAGTTATTTATATATTTTGCAATAGTGTGTCAGGTAATATCAGTTTACATTTTCAAACCTTCATTTTGCCATTAACTGTAATTAATCCATTCCAGTGAGATTTTTGTATGCAGAAGGAGTCACGCAACAGTTGTTTGATCCACACGGAGATCTAATTTCACCATCATCGAGTCCGTCTGGGATTACATGAAGAAACTGAAAAAAAAAATCCACAAGAACTGCGACATCATCTCCAAAGCCCCTTTCACACTGCGATTCCGGCAAATACACTGATAATGCGACCCGGCATTTGTTCCCGGGCCACTAGATTTAGTCCATTCTCACTGCCAGCAAAATACCGTAATATGTGCGCTTTCACACACAACCCCTAACGGTCCCGGGTCGAGTTGACACATGACATCCTGATGTGACGTATAACGGCGAGCGATCTCAGCTTCAGCGCGGATAGTAAGGAGCTCCGTGGTCTCGACTTGTGTCCAGTTTGCGCACATCTCTGCTTGTTTAATTTTAGTTTCTTTTGTATACGAACACTCTCTGCGTTTGAAACACCGACTAGCTCTTCTGGCACTGCAGGGTTGTATTATTGAAAAAACAAGCTCTAGGAGTCGCACGATAACTACGTACACGTTGCGGCATTAGTTTTGGCTTTTGTTCACACAGCACTCGTCCCGGGTCGAATACCGCAATGTTACTAGGTCCCCGACCCGGGTTCAATTCGGTAATCAATCCCGGGACGTGGTTGCTTTCACACAGAAGGCGACCCGGCAATGTTCCGGGAATATTGCGGGTCCGACGTGCAGTGTGAAAGGGCCTCAAGAAGCTTGAAGAAACATTCCTGCAAATCTCCCTGAAAAACTCTGAGCAAGTGTACCAGGAAAAAAACTGTTTAAAACGCAAAGGGTAGTTACACCAAACACTGATTTGACTTAGTTATTAGGAGTTAATTGATAATCAAAATCTATTTATGACATTATTTTTAATAGCATTCTCATTTTATAGCATTTTTACAAAAGTGTCTAAAACTGTTCACAGTACTGTAGCTTTGCAGGAAGGTTTCTTCAAGCGTATTGGAGAAATTCTTGTGGTATTTTTAAGTTTCTTCATGTAATCCCAGACGGACTCGATGATGGTGAGATTAGATCTCCGTGTGGATCAAACAACTGTTGTCAGACTCCTCCTCCTCCATACAAAAATCTCACTGGAATGGACTATTAAAATTAATGGCAAAATAATAGAATATTACCTACTGACACACTATTGCAAAATATATAAATAACTGGCTAAAAACATTTTCGGGGGTGAAAATACTAATGTGCCTAAAACTTTTGCACAGTACTGCGTGTGTGTGTGTGTGTGTGTGTGTGTGTGTGTGTGTGTGTGTGTGTGTGTGTGTGTGTGTGTGTGTGTGTGTGTGTGTGCGTGCGTGCGTGTGTGCCAAATGTCCTGAGATCGTCCCCACAATGTAAATGGATTCATAATCATACTAAATGTTTTTTTTTTTTGTTTAATGTAAAAATGCAGCATGTTTCCTATGATGGGCAGGTTTAGGGGCTGGGCAGTGTATGGGGATAGATTAGAATGTACAGTTTGTATAGTCTAAAAAAAAAGTCCCCACAATGCAGTGGTCCCTACAATGTCAGCGGTCCCCACAATGTAAAGGGGTTCATAAACATACTAAATTATGTTATTCTGAACCATGGTAAATGTTAATTATGTTTAATATTTATAATTATTCTATTTCAGCTTTATTTAAAAAAATGTATAGTCTGTTAACAATAAAAAACACTGGAGTAAAGGACAATTTAGTTTTTGGGTGAACAATCACTGTGAAGGACAGCTGATGATTTGACAAAAGATGATGGTGTACATTGTCAGATAACTACATAGAAATTAATTTACTATATATTGCAAAAGTAATCCACTAAGACGAACATCAGTCCAAACAGTGAGAGACAGAGGATGAAAGGGCGCTTGATAAGTGACAGTGACTGTGATACATATTGTCTGAGATGACAGGATGAATGGCGACAGGATGAATGAGTGAATGACAGCACAATGACAGGATGAATGAAGCAACAGAACTGATGGATTCAAATGAAGCCTGGCAGGCACAATTGGGATTGACAGAGGAAAAGATAGACTCTTCCCTGCCCCCTTCTGATTTTTCCCCCCTCAGGGTAAAATCCTGGGCAAATTATAGTGGCACAATTTGGAAACCAACTGAATGTCAACTTTTATATACACATTTATATATTTACACATTCATATATTTGATCCACATTCTGCATAAATTATATAGTCGCTGCTCATAAATTTCTATTGGTACCCTGGGGACACAGTCCTGCAAAGCAGTAAATGGATTGCAGCCCCTTTCTCATAAGACCCGATTCAGCCACACACTTAGTTCCATCAGCTGCATCTGCTTGACCTACGGTTCGCTTGCACCGGGGGAAACAGAGCTCAGTCATTTTCACAGCAAATGTTCTGTATCCTGACCTCCGCAGCACCGTCCATCTGACCAGCCACTGACAACACATTTCATCACTGTCTGAAACCACATGCCCACAATTTACTTGAAAAACTTGGAATTGCCAACAGTGCTCGCTAATGCAATCATCACTGTCGTTATTGCTTATATACGTCAGGAATTGGAACTAGGCCTAATACTTAATCATAAATATGAAATGTCAGTGCATAACATCCCGCATTGTTTGTGTTATGATTACAAATTATTTTAGATCATGCGATTTGTTTATGTTCATTTCTACGCAATCACACATTCTATTTTACCCACTAATGATAAAATTAGACTGAAGAAAGACCTGAGCCATTATATATATATAGAGCAGAGAAAAACAAAGAAACTGGGTTGTGAGCTTTTTTTATTGGGCCAGTATGCAATCACCTAGCAACTGATCAAAAATACCAACCAATGCCACTGTACCAACCACCCAGAACACCCTAGCAACCCCTTAACCTAACAAACAACCAAACACTCAGAACAGCTGCATAGCAACTCCCTAGCAACTACTAACACAATTTACATTTTAAAAATTATATATATATATATGTATCGTGGTTCCCATAAAAATTAAGCAACAACTTTTTTTGTTATGAAGCAGCACAACTATTTTCTGTTTCCATCCACCTATTTTTATGCACATTTTGGGATGTTGCATAAAATAAAAATAAAATAATAATAAAAATAATAATAATAATAAATAAAACACAGGATGAAAATGGCAACGCAATCAAAAAAATTACTTGCACTCAATTGAGTCGGATACATTTTTAATCTGATAAGAAAATATACGCATAAACTATGATGGAAACATTTACCGAATTAATTCTTCGATGCAAAAGTCATTTGACTTTGCGCGATGTGACGGCATAACTGTACTAACCAGACTAATCTTTTCAACATTGTCGTCAATGTGGTTCGGTATAATTAGCTACCTTCCAGAACTTTCTTACATAAACTGCATTCACAAACAGTAATAATTAGGGGGAAAAGATAACTTGATCAGGTTTATTACGATTCATCTGCACGCTCTGGCATGAAAGTAATTTATTATACCGGCAGTGTGTGAAAATCAGGTATTATAGAGAATGCCTAGGGAATATATATGTGAAGTTTGTAGGCAAAGTATGAAATGTCTGGTTCACTCAAAAAAAAAAATGATTCTAGCTGTTTGCTCAGTTTATTTAAAACAACACAAATCTTTAGTTTTTTTTACTTAAGTGTCATTTTACTCGATTTTATTAGGTTAAATTAAATAAAATTTGTAAAATGTTAAGTTAACCTAAACCATTTGTGTTGAGTCTACATGAATCATTTATGTTGCGCTGACTGACTGACTGAAACTTCTATTTCCCAGCATGCTTTGCATAGGGATGCCTCAGGACAGTGGATGTTGAAATGAACTGCTGTTTAATGTGTTTTTTAGTGAAGGGAAAGACCTGTTAACGTTTGATGTTATATTTGACATTTAAAGTTGTGTTATGTTGTGTTGATTTTTTTGAGGTTACCATTGTCATGAAGTGTAGATCTTGTGGTTAAGCCAGGGGCGATTCTAGGGTCAGAGCTTTAGGGGTGCTGAGCACCCAATGAGCCCCACTGCCACAAACCTAGAGACACAAGTACCCTAGAGAAGGGGATGACACCATTTGCTATGCAGGGATGTTTTCATTTTCCTCCTTAACACATACATTTTAAACCACAAACTACGGAGTATGTTTTGGAAATTATTTAACCGTGTAAAAGACTAAAATTTTAAATAACACAATTTCTTGCTCCAAGTGCTAGCCTCGCCCATGCCTACAAGGAAAGCAGAAAGCTGCATTTTGTCTAGCTGAGTATTCCAGCCATCTGAAACTTTTGAACCACTGTTCTTGAAAGGCTCTTTTTTGTGTGCCAAACTGAGTATGAGGGTATTGAGACAGTTTTAACTGTTTAGGACCAGTGTCCTTATCCCCTAAGTATGAACAGCTCTCTTATGTCCCTGCTGCATTTGCTGGGTGCTCTCTATGTTGCACTCCCTCAGTCTCTTCATTTCTTTCACTAGTCAATTCCCTCTCATCCCTTATGGACTCTCCCTGTTGTTTTCCTCCTCCTTTATTATGAAAAAATGTGGTGTAAAATAATGTTACAAAAAAAAAATTTAATATGACCTCTCAATGCCAATACGTTTGTATAGGAGTACACGCACATAAACAGGACTGTTTTGCTTGCCACTATTCACTATGTCCATTTATTGTTGTTGTTTCCTCGCCTGATTCTTCCTGCATGCTCTCCCTTTCCCTTTCTCCTTCGCCATCTCCCTCTCTTTCCCTTTGAACTGACAATCATACACAAATATATTGTAGGCAGGAGAGTTGAGGTCAGTCTGTCATGTCACAAAAATTAGAGCATGAGACCATTTACAGATTCTAAGGATATGATCAAAAGGCACACAGAGGCGTGTCATTTTAAATGTCTTTATTATTATTATGGGCTTAGAAACTTTTTGAATGACAAATTCATTTGACAAGACAAGATAAGCTTGAGTTTTTTCACTCCAAACGACAGGGCTTCATGTTTCCATGACGACTAACCAGAAAAGACGCACGTGACGTCATGTTTACATGACGTTCGATTGTTAAAATGAGTATCAAATTAACGATAAACTTTAACAGAGACACACGTACGCAGTACACAGGTACGCAGTTTATTTGTCGCGCTTCTGTTTTTGTTTCACGCTCTAGCAGTTAATAAACAGAAATGCATATGTCTTGCGGAAGAAAATTGTAACCGTTAACGTTACTTCTCTCCGTTTATGACTATGAACGAGTCACCCAGGTGCTACTCCACAGCGGCGGCGACCCGCCGCCGGACTAAAGTAGTCAGAGAATAAACACTTATTATAGGTGTACCACCATGGTGATTCAGGATACTGACTCCAGTACTCACCGATATGGTTTCGAAATCGGAACAACTCTAGGTAAAAGGAAAGAAGTGTCAGACACAGCTTTGAACCGATCACAACACTAACGTTACATCACGGGTTCTCACTCTGCGTGTGTTTCGCGCTGGATGACGGTTGTGCTTAGCGGTGCAGGTACAGAGGAGAAGTAGAAGAAGAGAAGAGGATGACACCATTTGCTATGTGGGGATGTTTTCATTTTCCTCCTTAACACATATATTTTAAACCACAAACTACGGAGTATGTTTTGGACATTATTTAACCGTGTAAAAGACTAACAAAAAATTTAAATAACCCAATTTATTACTCCAAGTTTTAGGGGTGCTGAGCTCCTTTTTAGGGGTGCTGAAGCACCCCTAAAATGGGGCTAGCCTCGCCCATGGGTTAAGCTGTGCTGTTCTCAATGAGCTGTAAGTGTGTTAATGCCAGTGAAGAGAAATGCTTTACTTGATCATTACTTGCAAGTTACAATTAGCAAGTGATCAAGTGTTGTTGACTAATAGTTTTTTATAGAAATAAAGAAAACAAATTCATGTGACGCAGTTCCCATAGAATAAATATGGTCATCAGTTCTATCCCTCTCTATCCTACTGTATCTAGTTGGAATGACATGATTTTTTTTAGTAGTTATGACTAAATGACTTTAAGGTAATACAACAAGATTACAACAAATTTGTGTAGTTGAGCTGACGCTATTAAATTAAGCTGTGCCCAACCATAGTAAATAAGCTGAATCAATCTTGATAAATTAAGTTGACCCAATGTAAATACATTAAGTTGGAATAACAGAATTGCATAATGCTGAAATAAAGCAAGATAATCATGTGGAAATACTTTACATGATTTTTTTATGTTCATTCAAAGAGTAATTTTTTGAGTGTTTTTGTGATTATTTTGCATACTGTTGCATCTATACATTACCTAGGTATTAAACAAAATAATACACACTACGGACACACTAGGCAAAGTATCAAAACACTTTTATTGGCATTAAAAGTTTTTGAAAATGAACGAAGAACTATGACAAAGTAAAGGAGGTTCTTAAAGGTGTCATGAACTTTTTTATTTTTTTATACTGTTTTATACTGTATATTTTTTTACACAGCGTGCTAAAGGTATGTTTTGTTAGACACATAAGCAAAACAATCTATAACAATGCAATACTATCACATATAAAAACACATTTAACTCACATAAGCATGTTGCACCATTTGGTTGCACCACCTGTTGGATCCAAATCCAGCATCGACCGGAGATTTGTTTACAAAAGATCCCGCAGTGAACTGAAGTGAACATGTCTTCCCCACGTGAGCTGGAACTTCATTAAAACTAAAGTTCAACACATTCCTAATATTAGGATCCGAAGGAAGCTTATGCAGCGACTGTGTTCTTCCACAACCAGGAATAGCGCAATATCTTAATCTTCCTCTGCATGTTTATTTTTGTTGACCAGCTAGCACGAGCCCTCCATGAGTCAGTGGAAGGGGCTACTGGATTAGACGCGCTATAGAGGCGGTGTTTCGTTGCGCACTGACGACAGTACGAAGCACAGGACCGTTTGCTGAGCCTGGTGTCTATGAAAGCTTTTCTTTGACTAACAATGACGTTTTCAGCTCTGAAACTTAGAGGATATTCTTATATTACCATGACCTTTTATATATCAAAAACTCAAGGGAAAGTTGATTTCTCAATTCATCAGCCCTTTAACAGAAAATCAGGAAAGCAGAAGTGGGATTGAGCTACTTGCACACCACCACCGAACAAAGACCCAAGCATGAGTAGCGGGAGTATTTTATACTCTGCCGGCTGGCTCTTTGACATTGTGCAGAATGCCTAGGAAATGTGTGAAATATAAACCATTTCATACTTTGCATACAACCTTCAGGCATTCCATACAATGCCGGATTCCACACACTGCCCGTAACATACAAGAATTTTTATATATATATTGTGGCTTCCCTTTTTTTATTGAAATTTAGCGGCAGTTTATCAGAAAGTGACGATTTTGTTCTCTTCTATTCACTGGATGTAAACGGTGCTTTATTTGCAAATGTTTAATGCAATATTCCCATCTTGTAGCCTAGAAATCTAGACTCACCCTAGCGACAGCAAGTCTAATTTGCAGCCAGAGTTGTCTAGCTCAAGTATGGGAAAAACCAAACTCAGTTGGTGGGCGGCCTTAACATAATGACGGCAGAGTTGCGGACAAAGAAACGGTGGCCTTTCGAAGCTTCTACAATCATTTTTTATTATTTAAGAGATGTTCTTAGGCATTGTGCATGTGGCAAATTGCTGTAATCTACACAATGGACAAGAATATTTCCACCCAGCACATCCTTTTAAAACTTCTGAAGCACCATATTACTGAAGAAAGGTGAATTATACAAAATATCTAAATTATGTTGATTTTTTTATTTAACAGTATAAATTATTTTACTGATGGATATTTGGAAGAAACAAATAGTGTCTGAAAACACACTGTGAAAGTGTCTCTCATCTGACTATAGAAACATCTGGATGATCTTGCATCTCCATCATTTTCTTTGTAGTGAGAGTATAGGACACTGACCCTCAGACTCAGACACAGCTGTGGCAGACACAGAAGAGATGCCTCTCAGCAGGGGTCAGGAGGTCACACCAGCCTGTGAAAAGGCTCTAGTGCTGTGGAACGCCCTCCACTGGTGTGAAAGACATACCAGGATACACATGGCCACACAGCTGAATGCTAAGAAGGCATGCAAGAGCATTTACCACAGAACCAAAAAAAGAAAGTCAAGAAAAAGAGACAAATACTCAAATGGAGACAAAGAAGAGGCAGGGAAAGCCCATGTATTTGATCTACTTGGCAACGCTGTTGTGAAGGTTTGCACAATTCAACCTGATTCAGTGCAAACTCAATATCCATTACATAGGACAGCGTTCTTTTTTTAAAATAATCTCCACACATATATTTTCAATAAAACAAAACAATAATGCATAGGAACCACATCAAAAAGCATCACAGAACACTTCCAAATGACTCGTGCTGTATTCCAAATCTACATTATAGCTTTTGATCATTTACTCATTGCAGCGAATCAGATGAGTCAGATGAACAAACCAAAATTTTGAGCCAGTACTTTTTTTAATAAACCTGCAGACCAAGTATACACTGAAATAAACCATTAATGAGCTTAAAGATCACTAAAGAGAATAAAGCGACTCAAATTTGTGTCAAAACTATTGTATTTCTTCAGAAGACATTATATATCTTCAATAAAGTCATAACGATTATGCTTTGATATTTACTTTGCCTTTATCTGTCAATACAATATAAGAAAATGAACTGTGTGAAAAATACTTCTATAATAACTTCTATATGTGTGTGTGTGTGTGTGTGTGTGTGTGTGTGTGTGTGTGTGTGTGTGTGTGTGTGTGTGTGTGTGTGTGTGTGTGTGTGTGTGTGTGTGTGTGTGTGTGTGTGTGTGTGTCTGTGTGTGTGTGTGTGTGTGTGTGTGTGTGTGTGTGTGTGTGTGTGTGTGTGTGTGTGTGTGTGTGTGTGTTTTATATACACACGACTTGAAAAATATTAACAGAATTGTTCAAATTTAAATATTTAATCAGTTATTTTCAATAATGATCAAATCCATATACATCGAAATTGCACAATAAACCTCACACAGAGCACTTTAATTCTCTGCCTGAACCACTTTATTAATGACATGCATTAAATTAAAGAATAATTTAATGACTTATCTCCAAATAAGGCCCTAAAAATATCCATGCAGGGCAGCTAAATGGCTCTGTTCTTTCATAATCCAGTGTTTCCTCACAGCAGTCCATCAGTTTGAGGACAATAATCCCACAAATACTGCCGAGATTGAGAGAACACAGCTATAATCCGGCTATACTACTCTTTAATCACACTCTGATATTGTCATCACTTATGATTTCTGTGGCTCTCTAATCTCACAGAGAGACAATATAGAATTAGAGTGTTTGTTTGGGATGGAGGGGGTGGAGAAACCAATTAGTATTTCCCTTGAGGAAGATTCTCCCAGACAGTGGCACTGAGTGCACGCATCTGTTCTGCAGTCCTGAGTGGGGATGACCGAGCTGAAGTTTTAAAGTAAAGTATGCTGTGATATTATAGTTTAAGTGGCACTGGATTAAATCTACATTTTAACCTCAAATCAAGACTAACTCAAACCTGCATCACTTTCATAAACATGACATCTCAACATGTCAGGAGAATGCATGCCAAACACTGCTCTACATATACTTCCAAGTCCTTTTGTGCTTCCTTTTTTCTTTCTCTTCTCTCTGATCCGTATGTAAATGACCCAGAGAGTCTGACCTCTGGCCAGCCTTCGTCCGTCCCTGCTGCTTGACCTTTAACACACTCACACAGCAGTCATGCACAAAGGTCTGCTTCCCTTACCAAACCAACATCAACAGGCGATCCGTCTTATCTGACATCTTACAGCCAGTTAACCAGAAGAAATTTCTCTGTTACACTCTCATTCTCTCTCTTCAGTCAGATTCATGCTGTTTAGGGATATGCCCAAGCTCATTTCGACACAGCAAAAACATTATGAATGTCCCAGATTTTCCCCACCAATTCTATTCTATGTGTTTAATATTGGCAGCAGATGTTGTTATTGTCATGGGTGTTTAAAAAAGCTGAAGATGGGCTCTGTGGAATGGCAAAAATGTGTCAAACAGATTTTGCAATACTGTTAATACCACAGTAGATATACATTTGTTAGGTATGCAAAATCACAATGTGGCCTATACTGATAAGTTTATAATATTTATCATGTTATGGCCAATCACCGATATATAGCCAATAATAAATATTATATATATATATATATATATATATATATATATATATATATATAGAAAGAGAGAGAGAGAGAGAGAGAAAGTATATATATATAGAATATATATATATATATATATATATATATATATATATATATATATATATATATATATATATATATATATATATATATATATATATATATATATATATATATATATATATATTCTACAAGTGAATTTAGGCATCACAACATTATAACTTAAGGTGAGTGTTAGACGATAGCAATGTTAACTTCAATTTAAGAATAATTAGCATGGTCAATTAAATATACATAAAAAAATGATCTAATAGCAGCCAATAACTGATATGGCACATATACCATATATTGTGCATCCCTAATATTTGTGTGCCTACTAAAAGGCAGGAGCATTTTATGTTATTTACACATTAAAACATTAAAATAGATTGGACATATCCCGTACATGTCAAGTTTTTTACAGTATTAAAGGTGCTGTATGTAAGAATGACAGCTAGTGGCTAAAATGGCTAATGCAGTCCAAATTCAAAATATTGTTTGCCCCGCCCCCTCCTCAGACTCCATGATCACACGGATTGTCAGTTTGAGGACAAGCAACTGAAGCGAGCTCAATTGACATTGGAATGCAAGGGGGCTTACTCATCAAAAATAGTAAGTTGATTGATGATTGACTTATCGATTTATGATGAGTTAATATCGCATTTTATATGCTTCTGCTCAAAGATCTTTAGATGGAGGCAGAGGCTTTTAGGTCAGGTAGAATCTGCAATATCCGCAGTTTGTTTACTGACTTTTTAATGGCTGCAATTCGCTGCACGCGTTTTCCGCCAACTGGCAACCTGTGGTGTAGAAATACTATTAGGTAAACTTGCAGCATGCATTCTCACAAAGACAAAAACAGACATTCCGACATGGAACGCACATTTTGAAGTAAAATAATTGGCTGAGGCATTGCTTTTCAGAGAAACAAGTATGTGAACTGCAGGAACATCAATGGGAGGTTTTTGTTAACCCAAAAATGAAAATTATCCCATGATTTACTCATCCTCAAGGCCGATCGCCTTCCGCATTCATCTTACAGAAAAAGTGTAACGCTGGCGACATTGCACACCATTTAGCTCGTGAGACGTAGCGCAAATATTTTGAACTTCGAGAGGTGCTCCACTTTTTCTGTAAGATGAATACGGAAGGCGATTGGCCGGAAGCTAGACAGTTTACTTTATAAAGTTTTAAATATGGAAAATTTTCTTACACAAACACATCGATTCACTTCAGAAGGCCTTTATTAATCCCCGGAGCATTGTGCACGTTATATGATGGACAGATGCACTTTTATGGACTTCAAAAACAGACCAACAGTCACTGCCATTATAAAGATTGGATTATTAAGGACTTTTTAATTATAACTCTGATTGTATTCATCTGAAAGAAGAATGTCATAATTTGTCAATTGTGATACATAATCAAAAATGTATGATTTTGGCCATACCGCACAAACACACTATATGTAGCATAATACAGTATGTATTTATGGACTATGATGAAAAATCCTCTGTGTGGGTAAACAAACCACAAAATGTATTATGACTATTGCTTTACATGGGAACTGGGTCAGTATCTGGGCACGCTCAGATCCGCAGATGCTTTAGAAGTGTGTATTGATTTTCTGACTAAAGCAATGAATTCATTAATATCAGTATTAGTCGACCATCTGACAGAGCAAGAGGGGGGCCATCCTATTAGTTGATAACGTACCCGCAGACAGATCTGCTGAAGAACTTAATAAATCAAACCCACTGGTATTCAAAGCGTTCCTCAAGAGCAAGGCCAAGCTTAACTTAAATTCAGTTACATATTAAAACATTTAACACACACCTGCCCTTTTCTTAGCTTGATTTGAAGTATAAACCAAAAGTATAATTATTTTTACTTGAATACCAATTTTAGCAAAACACAAGATGAAGAAACACTGACAAAAACAAACTGAAGGAACTCTCGGTCCAAAAGAAGCCTCTGGAAAGAAAAGTATTAGAGATGCAAAAAAATGAAGGTTAAAGGGGATTTGAGATTTGTATTAAAAAGCTAGTGTTTTAGTGCATAAAGCTAACATGAGCACTAAAAAACAGGAATAAGCTGGATTGACATCAGTGTATAGTTCGGAAAGACATGAGAATGAGGAAATGACAGCCATCATCATATTTCTTTCTACTGTCTGTCCTGCTAAATTCTACTCATATTTATTGCTCATTACAGCACCTTTTATAGATGTAAATGCTTTCTGAGTCCTCCACCTCTTATGGAAGGTCTAAGCCTGTTTTAGTTATTGCAGAGATATATTCCAAATAAATTACATATGTGCATATGCAAACACATCTTTCCCAGAGCAGCTGGGTTGTTGTAGCCCCTCTGTTAGCGGAGGCTGAATTTAAAACTAGCATTTGTCAGGATTAGGACTCTAATCCCTCTCTGGGTGCCGGAGAGAAAGAAACAGAGCGATTCAGCCCAGAACAAAACTTTGGGTGACCCTTCTGAGTGTTAGGACAGAGAAATACATCTAAAATTCACAATATATTTCACAATGATTTTCTAGAGACATCAAATTAAGCAATATTAAGAATTAATTCAAGTACCACAATCGCTGTAATGTGCTTTTTACATGGCCATTGATCTCTCTGTTTTTGTAACTTTCAAATATGAGAGCATTAGAGACAATGTAGTGTCTCTGTTTTAGAAAAAACAAGTGTTAGAGATTGAAACTCACAACCTGTCCATTACAAAACAGTGACAATAAAACCTTTTACATTTGTTACTAAAAAAATTATAATTACATTTAAAATAAATGCTGTTCTTTTGATGTTTCTATTCAGCAAGGAATCCTGAAATAAATGCATCAGTCTATGTTTCCATCACCCTGTCTTTATGTGCATTTTGACGAAATTAGTTGAAACATGACAAAAAATGACAAAAAAGGTTTTAAATAATGAGAGATTGAAATGCATTTGCTAAATTAATTCTTACGTAGCAAACATTAAACCAACTTTTCTCTTTTTAGGGAACCAGATCATTTGGCTCAGCTCAGTGATAAGAACCGGCTCTTTCAGCTCCCAAACGGCTCTTCATTTGCCACTTCTGGCTCTTTAAATTCAGTCAAATTTAGTAATGTTTGGCCTGTTATTGATATTTATGCAAATATTTCACTTAAATGATTCAATGTTACCCTTGTTTTCTGACCCAATATTATGGATCACCTTTCACCACACTGCTCAACCACATGCAATGACTGAATGTTGTGTTAAAGACACGCCGACTTTTTGGGACTTCAGCTTATTCACCGTATCCCCCAGAGTTAGATAAGTCCATACATACCATTCTCATCTCTGTGTGCACCATAACTCTGTCTGACATACCCATTGCTATCTTAGCACAAAGACTGGAGGTAAAGGGCTCCATCTAGCCTACTGCTCAATAAGTGACAAAATAATGCCAACATTCTACATTCTTACATGTTCTGGTGTGTATAGTTACACTGTGTGCTTAAATATACAGAACATGAAAAGTTGTGATTTTCTAGAGTAGACCAATATGGCTAGGAACTACACTCTCATTCCTGTGTAATAATCAGGGAACTTTGCTGCCATACCATGACTGTAGTGGCACAAGGATATTACACAGCACCTGAAAATAGTCCCCAGTAATATCATTGCGCCGCTGCAGTCATGGTATTACAGCAAAGTTCCTTGATTATTACACAGGAATGAGAGTGTAGTTCCCAGCCATATTTGTCTAGAAAATCTCAACTTCTGATTTTCCATAGGCCTTAGTACACGATGTAACTACACACATCACAACATGTAAATAGGAAAATGTTGGCATTATTTGGTCACTTACTGAGCAGACATCACTACCGTTTCTGCTGATAGTGACGTTTTTTTTTTACTGTTGTTAGGTTACCCAATACAACCGTCTCGTTGCAACTAGTTTGCAAATGGGCTCTTTTTCTTTTTTTGTGAACTTTGAAAACATTTGCTGTATACTTGAACGGTATAACACTCAGCAAAATACAAGCTACGCTGTAGAGAACGCAGATTACAGGTTACAGTCTCATTCATGACCTTCTCTGTTGGGATGCCCACTCTTTAAAAACACAAAACTGGTGAGACACCGATCTACAAACATTACGATGCAGCTGTACGATTTCTGTAGGGAAGCATTATGCCGGGTTAAACTTCCTGTCTTTACTCGCTACAGTAAAGTGAGAACTTCTCTAACCCCAGGGCAGAGACAGACTCGCCCACCTCCCCACAACGGACGCATCCTCCGCAGAGCTCGGGGGTGGTCCTCTTCACTTTCCACTAAAAGGACAGCACAGCCAACAGCCCTCAAGCACCTCTGTGGGGCTCTCATGAATCAAACATGCTCTTCTGTCCGCTTCTCTCTGAGCACAGGGGTCAGTGAGAAGCATTAATACTCCCAGACTGCAGGCTGCCAGTCCTACCCTGCCCTGACCTGACCTTCCTCTCTTCTGCCCCCAGCAAGAGGCCAGAGTCTAGCGCATATCCAGGAAACACTGGAGCGGCACACCTTCACCCCAGTCACATCACATTACATTCACATATACACTCACATAACAAGAGAGATGGATCGAGAAAGAGAGGGAGGCACAGAAACCCACTGAGATAAGGGAAATAGAGAATGAGAAATGGAAAGCAAAGGGGGGAGGACGGGGATTAAGGGAAAAATAGAAAGAAAGACAAAATACGCCTTAGTCCAGAGCTGAAGGCTCCAGTGAAAATCAATTTGTATACACAATCCCTCATGAAAGCCACCCATCTTCATCCAGCGGGCGAGAGGCTGAAATATGTTACTGTCTGCCCGTGTAAATTAGCTGCTCCAGCCCATTGTGTGGCAAAGCATGACGAGGCCGGACAGTGCACTAACTCAAGCGGAGAAGAGCTCGGTGCCGCCAAACACACATACACGTACACACGTGCGGCTACACCAACACGGCAATCCATAAATCACAGGCAGGAGAAATGAATGGCTGGTCGTTGGTGCAGGACAGACCAGCTGGCTGGGCCGCCCGGGGTACCGGCGGGGGGATCACAGCGAGCAGGGCGGCCGAGCGGCATTCTGCGTAGGTAGGGATGAAGAAAAACGAGGTCTTTTTTTTCTTTTCATCCACTGCCTTTCTCTCCTGGGCTGCCCGTTCGCACACAACAAGACGTATCGTGAAGAATTAACTGCCTTGCAGGTACGAGAAAATTCTGCCATGTTACAGATGAAAACTAGGCACACGTGAATGGAGATTCTACACACACAAAAAAAAGCTCAAAATAATTCAGCTGGTGGTTGTATTGCATTGCCATACACCATGTGTTCAAATATCGCACTTTTCTAAACCGTAGTTCATTCTAAACCATAGTTCAGGGAACAAGAGAAATGTTGATTACAGATATCCATAAACTCCTTACAATAATCCCTTTATTAACATCATAATTACATGAGCTAACAATGAACAATACTTTTACAGCATTTATTAATCTCGATTAATGTTAATTTCTACAATACATTTTAACATTTAAGTTAAATGAACTTAAGTTATTAAAGGGGTCATAATGCCATTTTTGTACAAGTTAATATGATTCTATAGTGTCTAAATGAAAACTTTGTAATATACTTTAACTAAAAATTCTCATTAGTATTGTAAGAAAACACTCATTTTCCCTGGTTAAAAACAGCTCTGTTATCACCAAGTAATTTCAGTGCATACAGCTTTAAATGATAAATGACCCCGCCCCTCTGTTCTGTGGGCCGTGGATCTGTTGCCCTTGACAAAAGGCGAAAGAATGGCGACAGGAGTCTCTGAGGACACATCTGTGCAATTTATCAATTTGAATCGGAGTCGGACCCGGGACAAGATGACAGCTCCAACGAAAATCGACAATTAAGGCTAAACAGGACGTTTCTGAATGGTTGGTTAAAGGGTTAAATCACCTAAAAATGAAATTGATGTCATTATTGACTCACCCTAATGTCGTTCCACACCCGTAAGACCTCCGTTCATCTTCAGAACACAGTTTAAGATATTTTATATTTTAGTCCCAAAGCATATGCAGTCTATGCCCACTATACTGTCCATGTCCAGAAAGCTAATAAAAACATCATCAAAGTAGTCCATATGTGACATCGGTTAGTTGATTAGAATCTCTTGAAGCATCAAAAATACATTTTGGTCTAAAAATAACAAAAGCTAGGATTTTATTCATCATCAGTCTTCTCCTCCGCATTCATTTTCAAACCTCAAATAAATATTCAAATGGTAATGAATCAGTGAATCGATCAATGATTCGGATCGCCAGTGTCACGTTATTTCAGCAGTTTTGGCAGTTTGACACGTGATCCAAACGTGACATTGGCGATCCGAATCATTGATCGATTCACTGATTCATTACCGTTTGAATCTTTAAAAAAAAATATTTTATATGTTTATTCGCGCAAACATAAAAGCATTGACGAAAACAAAACTCAGCCACTACGTCTTCAGCAGTTTGGATTTAGGAACATCAAAATGACTGCTGTGTTCATAATTACATATTGAGACAGGAGAAAACATATAAGGAGATTTAAAAAAAACACGGTGGATTTGTATAATTATAGGAAGGTTGTGTACAGGCCCTGCCAACACACATTTCCATAAAATCAGCTTGTAAAACTGCATGTACCATTATATAACCCCTTTAATATACACAAACATAAATGAACAATGAACAAATGTACATTTATGAAGTAACATTAAAGGGATAGTTCACCCAAAAATGAAAATGTTATGTTTATACGCTCATTGGACATCCAAGATGTAGGTTACTGTTTCTTCAGTAGAGCAAAAAATGAAAATGTTTAACTCCAACCGTTGCAGTCTGTCAGTCGTATAATGCATGTGAATAATAACAAATGAGAGTATGAGAACTATAATAGTAAAAAAAAATGCACAAACAAATCAATATTAAACCTTGTGGCTCACAACGACACATCGATGTCTTAAGACACGAAACCAAACAGTATTTATATAATTGTTTACCTTTAATACACCACTATGTCCAACAGCCTTCTGCGCGCGATCACTTTCAGTAAGTGGTCTGTACACGATATGGCGTAGTTTACTCAAGCAACGGAAGAAATCTCTTGTGCTTATCTCTATGCTATATCATGTACATCGACCACACTTTAAACCAGATTGTATAAATTTATGTTGAAATGTTTAGTTTGATACCTAATGTCAACCAGCTAAACCTTGTTCAAAAGTATTACCAAAGTGTTGACAAATTCTCAATTAAAACTATTTAAGAATATTACATTAAATATTTGTGTGATTTATTTGTTCTGCTAGTATCATATACTTAGTTTAGCATTGAGACTGTTAGAGTCCAGTCCTTCATGTGCTTAGTAGTAAAAAATATTTGTGTGATACGTGACTGTTTTGAGTGACTAAAGAGAGATCTGCAGCAGCAAAGCAATTCAAGACCGCACAAGTTCATATACAATGTGGCAACGCAGGTGGGCTGCATCAAGAAGAGCATGATTTATTTTAATGCAAATGTGGAGAAGTTATCGTTTCTGAGTGCAATTTCACTGTTTTATATAATTATTTCTGCACACATATGGAGATATAACACAAATGATGCATAAACATTTATCATGTTTGTGATATGATATATTATGCACAGCTGCAATATACATTTTCCCCTCCAGAATGTTCACTTTTGGCAGCAAGAAAACGGATTTCATGTCAAAATAGAATATTTTACCAGCATATTTATGACCAGATTTTCAAAACCTATGGCCAATTATGCAGCCTGCCAATAATGTTAGTGCCTCTAGTCATGGGACTATAAGAAAATTGCTGCTCATGTCAAATGGTCTGTTATGAGATTCCATCATGGTTAGGATTCTGCCTTAAAGGGATAGTCACCCAAAAATTATCATTGAAGGCCCGGGTATATATATACTTCATTTTCCGCGTTCCACTCTGTCTCCCTCATAGTTGTGTCCGCATAGCGCTCAAAGCATACTTAACCACGGATGAACGCAGCTGGACGAGTTCAACATATGCAGTACAACAGCTTTCTATACTCTACAAGAAGTCAGAGGGCAGCACTGAGTCGTATCATTTACAGGACATTCGGATAAAAGAGGAAAGTAGCGGATCTGCCATTGCATGCAAAGCACGGAACAAAAATAAAAAAATATATACATATACATCACTGTATCTGTGGCTGTGTTCAAATTCACCCACCTATACCCTTATTCACTATTCCCCACATTACTCAATATACAGGTGCTGGTCATATAATTAAAATATCATCAAAAAGTTTATTTATTTCACTTATTCCATTAAAAAAGTGAAACACACACAGACGGATATATTTCAAAAATGTATTTCTTTCATTTTGATTATTATAACTGACAACTGAGGAAAATCCCAAATTTAGTATCTCAGAAAATTAGAATATTACTTAAGACCAACACAAAGAAAGGATTTTTAGAAATCTTGGCCAACTTAAAAATATGAACATGATATGAGCATGTACAGCACTCGATACTTAGTTGGGGCTCCTTTTGCCTGAATTACTGCAGCAATGTGGCATGGCATAGAGTCGATCAATCTTTGGCACTGCTCAGGTGTTATGAGAGCCCAGGTTGATAGTGGCCTTCAGCTCTTCTGCATTTTTGGGTCTGGCATATCGCATCTTCCTCTTCACAATACCAAATAGATGTTCTATGGGGTTAAGGTCAGGCAGGTTTGCTGGCCAATTAAGAACAGGGATACCATGGTCTTTAAACTTTGCTTTGGCACCATGTGCAGGTGCACTGCAAAGCCCTGCTGGAAAATGAAATCTGCATATCCTTAAAGTTGGTCAGCAGCACGAACCATGAAGGGCTCTAAAACTTCCTGGTACACAGCTGCGTTGACCTTGGATCTCAGAAAACACCAACAACAGCAGATGACATGAAACCCCAAACCATCCCTGACGGTGGAAACTTTACACTGGACCTCAAGCAACTTGGATTGTGTGCCTTTCCTCTCTTCCTCCAGAATCTGGGACCCTGATTTCCAAAGGAAATGCAAAATTAACTTTCATCAAAGAACATAACTTTGCACCACTCAGCAGTCCTTTTTGTCTTTAGCCCAGGTGAGATGCTTCTGACGCTGTCTGTTGTTCAAGAGGGGCTTGACACAAGGAATGTGACAGCTGAAACCCATGTCTTCCATACGTCTGTGCGTAGTGGTTTATGAAGCACTGACTCCAGCTGCAGTCCACTCTTTGTGAATCTCCCCCACATTTTTGAATGAGGTTCACAATCCTCTCCAGGGTGTGGTTATCCCTATTGATTGTACACTTTTTCTACCACATCTTTTCCTTCCCTTCACCTCCCTATTAGTGTGCTTGGACACAGCTCTGTGAACAGCCAGCTTCTTTTGCAATGACCTTTTGTGTCTTGCCCTCCTTGTGCAAGGTGTCAATGGTCATCTTTTGGACAACTGTCAGCAGCAGTCTTCCCCATGATTGTGGAGCCTACAGAACCAGACTGAGAGACCATTTAAAGGCTTTGCAGGAGTTTTGAGTTAATTAGCTGATTAGAGTATGGCACCAGGTGTCTTCAATATTGAACCTTTTCACAATATTCAAATATTCTGAGATACTGAATTTGGGATTTTCCTTAGTTGTCAGGTATGATCATCAAAATGAAAAGAAATAAACATTTGAAATATATCAGTCGGTGTGTAATGAATGAATATAATATACAAGTTTCACTTTTTGAATGGAATTAGTGAAATAAATAAACTTTTTGATGATATTCTAATTATATGACCAGCACCTGTAGTAGACTTGAGGGAGTGAAGGAAAACAAGTGAGTGAACTTGGACACTGAGTGCGGTAGAAGGTCTGCCTTTGTGCTTGCCGTTTAATAATCATTTGAAACATTGAAAAATCAGCTCCTGTAGTACTGCAAATATGTATCTTGAATTATGTAACAGAAACTAGCATGTATAAACCTTATTAAACTATTCATATTTGTAAAATATTACGCAATGCCCACATTGGACCAGTGGTTTGGAAAATGGTTGCCATCTTTTGGCAAGATGTGGGAATTCATTCGGCATGACCCTCACAGTGCATTGTGGGTATTCTCTAGCTGTTGAGAATACATCAGTTGTACACATTATTGCAGTGCATCATGGGATTTAATGAGTGCACTCGATAGAGTCCAATTTGATTTTGGACACCACTACATCACCTTGAACTTGCACTGTTGTATGTGTATCATCTGTGCAAACACAAAAATTGGGCTGTAAACAGATAGTGTGTGCGGACATCCATGGACCCAACTGATGATGACAATTATGTAACATGGAAAATGCCAGGACCGTTGCAGAACATGACATTAAGGGCGTTTTCACACCTGAAAGTCTGAACCAAAGTTTGTGTTTTGATACATTGTATCCATTCGGTTAGTTTTGGTTTGCTTTCACATTGCAGTTATGCCAGCGCACTAAAATAACTTTACATGACGCACTGGCGTCCTGTCGTCATCATCTATGTTGGCTGCATCGTCAGCGTGTTGTCAATTCAGCGGGTAACTTTGACAAGAATGAATGAACAGACGCATATCATTGCCAATACTGGTAATATTATGGCATTACTATCTGCAGCACCAACTATACTCGAGGCTAGTTCAAATTCAGCAAATGAAACATTTTATCGGCGCTGACAGGAAAGGAGGAGAAGACTGGGCTACTTTTTTTAGCCAAACAATGTATTTTATTTTATAGTTATTTTTAAATATTATAATGTTATTTTTAAATTTCATCTAGGCTATATTGATTATGAAACGTGCACAGATATGCAGTATATGTCAAAGTCATCGGGTCAGAAATGATTTTGACCACTTCATTAAGTTTTGTTTTGTAGAAAGCTTTGTAAAAATTATCTTAATTTTAATAAATGTTTCATTATTTGCCAGAAGTTAATAAATAAGCTTTAATAAATAATATAGCAGACAAACCATGACGGAGCGATCATTTGCGTTGCACATGAAAGCGATCTCATAAATAAACCGAAACTCAGCATAGGCTCCAAAATATATAGTCAAGCAAAGCACACTGTTCACGCGAGCTGACTGAGCGGTTGTGTTTAAAATGCTGCGCGTTTTAAAATAAATTTTAAAATAAATGCTCCATCACTGCATGTGCTGTGAGTTTATTCTGTGTTTTTTCACTAATCCTACACCAGAGCTTCCTGTAAATGGTCTGAAAGCCTGAACTTTACAGAAAATGCTTTCACACAAGAAACGAACCGAACCTTTGTTCAGTTTGGTCCGGACCGAGACTACCTTTTTTTCAACCGTGGTCCGAGGGAGGTTTCACGCCTGTAATTTTGGTTTGTACTAAACTGAAAAGTCCGAAAATCCGGACCAAACAAGGTAGGTGTGAAAGCACCGCAAAATATAAAGTATAATTTGGGCTTTAAAGCTTAATTTTCTGTGTTCCACTCTGGACTTTCCAAGTAAACTCCTTTGGCTATGAGAGCAGAAAGATATGTTCGTTATGTGCGAACCAGTAGACTATTTAAGTGCTCAGGGTCACTCGCACATGCGCTGTTGTACGCAGACACAGGAAATTGGCAAGGGGGTAATCTAGCACTCGGAAAGCGTTCCACCCATAGGAGCAGCCATTGCTAACCAAGCCATCACCTGCTGTTAGCATCCCATTGACTCCCAGTCATTTTTGAGTCACTTTGACAATGAATAACTTTACATCTGAGACATTTAAAGACTCCATTTGTCCATTGTTTATTTCTAAAGAAACACAACAATGCATAAAAGGCTCCATTACCTTGTATCTTACACTATCGCCCCGTAGAAGCTGTTTTTGTAAAAAAAAAATAGGCTAACGATTGCGTCATAACCAACGCGACTCTGTTGCACAGTTGAGAAATTACCGTATAGACCGGAGGAGATGCTCAGAAGCAATCTTTTACTGTCTATGAGACAGTCGGGGGGACGTGGAGACATAAAGTCTGATAAAGTCAAGGGAGAAGAATGGGGGGAAGCCCATAGTGAGCCAAAAGCAACGGGACAAAAAATTTAAACAACGTGATTCAGATTTTACTTTCCACAACCACTAGAAGACCTACAAGTGTCAGACAGGTTGCTCACGTCACATCTACGACGTCCTCAAGCTCAGTCTGAGCCTGCGCAGTTCGCTCAGCCATCAGGAATTGGGCGCTTCTAATCGACCTCACTTTCCACCGTTGAAGTCTATGGGAATGCTTTGTCCATTTCTTTTACTGTCTATGGAAATTGGGCTGCATGCGGACAGTGTGCACTGACCCTTCTGATGACGAAAATTACGTCACACGGACTGTCAGTAGGTCCGTCACACAGGGACCGTCAGTCGTGTTCTGAAAAACTGTTCTGTCCAATGTTGTTCGTACCCCAACATTATTCAAAATATTGTTTTTGTGTCTGTACAGGTTTGGAATGACACAAGAATTGTAATTTTTGGCTGTCTTAATGTTGACAACTAGACAGTGATGCTGAAATTTTGGAAAGGAGCTTGTGTCCAGAGCTGAAAAAGAAAGTTGCGTTTGAAGTTTGAGAGGCATTGCTCTAATGGATTCATCAGCGTAATGACTCAATTTGAATTGCCATGAGATTCACTCTCACAATCAGATGTAATTAAAAGACAATATGTTGATGAAAGCTATTTTTTCATGAGGATTTTGCTGAATTGTGTGCTGAGAGCTGCACTTTCATGCTGACCAAGCTCTTTATGCAAACACAGGTGGGCGTCTGTACTAACAAATCTCTCAGAACAAAAGCATACTGAACTAAAACAGAAGAAAAGTGTCTAAAGCACCAAATGATGCGAGACAATCAACCCCAGAGAGCAAGGAAATAACGACTGCGAGACAGAGGCTCATCAAGAAAAAGAAAAAAGAAAGAAAAAACACTCAAATTATACAGATCACTTCTCTCACCTCAGTGCTCAAAACCAACTTTCCTGGCCTGTTAGCCATATACTGTGCTCGCAGCGCGCAGTCTTTAATTGCACACACAAATGCTCCCGCGCGCACTGTATATCACTTTATATATCACTTTCCTCTAGCGATAAGCTGTGTGTGTAAACCCCACTCCCCTATGGAAGCAGAAAAGACTCATTAATTAAGTTACGCAAAAAACACAATGCACACACGTGTAGACAATTTCACATGCATGAAACCTAATTTAAATGCAAAAAAAAAAACTATTCACATGCGAAAAATAAAATTATATATTCATACAAATGCAAAACACAATTTGTAGATTTACAACTGTGCATAAAAACTTTCGAATGTTTAAAATTTGCACGTTTGTCCTTGAATGCGTATGTGCAAATCGTCATTCGCGTGTGAATCGTCTTGGATTTGTGTGCATGTATTTTGAGACTCTCCTGGCAGCGTTTTCCTCCCACCTGGATCAGTCGTATTCTTTAGCCAATCAGATTTAGGCTTATCAATCGGCCAATCATAATCGCATGAGAGGAGGTGTTACATCATCAGCCTTTGCCCACAGTTCGTCATGGGGCTAAGCAGAGGTATGCACAATTTGATCTGTTAATTTCTGTGTAGTGAAACTAAAGTTAGAGATCATTTGTAGTGATAGTGTATTAAATGCCAAGTGTGAAAATAAACATTTATTTTAAATATTGATGGATAGTTAAACACACACGCACATGTACGCACACGCACGCACACAACTAGATCAAGAAAGAATTTCTGCTGACAGGCATACGTTTTGTTAGACCGTCTGGAAAACACACAGCCCCCGGACTACTATTACAACATATAAAAAAGACTTTTACTCACATAAGTTTGTTGCACCATTCCTGTCGGATCCAATATAGAAGGCACAACATTGTGTCTGCAAATTCAGCACTTGAGGCTTGTTTACAAACGATTCCGCATTGAAATGAAGCGATTGCAAACACACATACGGTCTTCCCCACGTGAGTTTTAATACTTCATTATTAAAAATAAATGAATCACACATTCCTAATATTAGGATCCGAAGGAAGCTTATGCAGCGACAGTGTTCTTCCCAAGCAGCAACCTCCCGCAATCTCTTTTGAAGCCAATACGGAAGTAATGTAAACTGCAATTCATCAACTGGCCACTAGGGACAGGCTCCAGAAGGGAGCAGAATCTCATTGAGACCCATGTTAAAATTCCCAATTTTACAGCAGAAAAAAACTTGTTTACAGCCTGGTACAAATTGTGGTTTTCGCCTATAAAGCTAATTTTGACCTCCATGACAACTGTGAGGGGGGTGCATTTTATTATAACTCATTTGTTTACGTTATGTAAAGCCTTAAAGTTCTGCATAATTAAGGACGTGGTTACTTTGAGTGACAGGTGGATAGCCATTTATTAGCTGTCTAGTCATTGCGTTAACCTAAGCTCTGCCCACATCCCGGCTTTTTGCCCATTTTCTGTTATCCGGGAGTGACGCGATAATTCGCTCGCAAGATGGCAAAGCCCAGCTCGCCCCTACTTTAAGCTTCAGAACGGCTTATTCTGTCCTATCGATAACGTCACAGACACTACGTCCATATTTTTTTTTACAGTCTATGGTTCTTCCACAATATCTTGCCATTTTGAACATAAAAATGCTGGGTTAAAAACAACCCAAGTTGGGTTAAAAATCGACAAACCCAGTAATTAGGTTGTTTTAACCCAGTGGATGGTTTAAATGTTTGCTTAAAGCAACCTAGTCGCTGTGTTAAAATAACCCAATTACTGGGTTAAAACAACCCAATTGCTGGGTTTGTCCATTTTCAACTCAAATTGGGTTGTTTTTAACCCAGCATTTTTTAGAGTGTGTGTTGGCAGTATGAGTATACAGCCATCCTATAATGGTAAAAATCCACCCACTCCTTTTTTTAATCCCCATAAATCTAGGGATTGCCATGGGATGCCATTACAACAAATATTTATAAAATACTGTCTTTTAAGTTGTTTCTACATTAATTAGGAGTAACTGTGAAATTATGACAACATAAAAACGCTGATGTTTTTAATTGTGATTAATTACAGAAATAAAAAGTGTGTATATCTCTATAATATTGCCTAGGGAAGACTGTGAGGCTTCAGTTGACAAAAAACACAAAACTGTGGTGGCGAAAAGGGGAAACAAATTCCATTGAGTGACTGCAGAGGGGCTGGTCCCAGTGACAGACAGGGGCAATTATCTGCTCTCCCCCCAAAAGTTTTAACCTAATTTCTCAGCGACCAGAGACCATGAACACGGTCTATCAGTGCCTGGAAAAAAGGGATTATCTTCCACTTTCTGCTCTCTCTTTGGAGTATGACTTTTCTGCTGTCATGTCTTTGTGATGGATGAAAGGCAGAGAGTTGCAAGCGAGTGAGCGAGCGAGCAAGCGCGAGAGAGAGAGAGAGAGAGAGAGAGAGAGAGAGAGAGAGAGAGAGAGGGGGGTTAAGATACCCCTAACCCCCACGACTTCTCATTTTTCTATAGCACTTCCAAATTCATCCCTCTTTCTGCACTCGTCTATCCTTCTCTACCCTTCTCGTGACCCCGGAGGTCTCCAGGTGCGCAGAGATACACCTGCAGCTGGCTGCTGCCCGAGGACCAGACGACATCACAGGCTTGGCATCAGCTTTGACAGGGTGTCTGATTCAATCACCACATCTGGCAGAGTCCGAGCACTGATAGATTCGGTCAACCCTCCTAAATCTCAACCCTCCACCCAGAACTGAGCATGCTGCCAGATTCTACACGATACATACACAACCAGCAAAAAACAGCAAGAAACAGAAAAAGATTTGTTAAAGCTCTGGAGCTGGAGCTTTGGATGCAAGACACAGTGAGCACACACATGCACAAAGCAATCCTACAGGACTGCAGATATAAAAAGAGCCGGCTTGATTCTGTTAATCATGACAGCTTTCCATAAAAACCTGCTTTTGTCAGTCACCTCGCCAGCCTGTTAGCCAACAGCTTCCAAACGTTGTAATTTAGTGGACTCAGCTCTCCTCTGCAGCTGTTGCCATCGCCCCCGCCTTATGAAACGCAATAATGCTCTGATGCAAATGTGCTGCGGTACATGGCTCAAATTCCTAAACATCCTCTACAATGCTCAGGATACATGTGTGGAAAGTGTTTATTGCTCCAACAAAAAAGATAATTATCTGAAAAGGGGACAAGACAACATAACACGCATCACCGTTTGTTTGTATTAGAGTTTAATCCTTTACTTCAACTTATTTGATTAATAATTATCAATGACTTCATGAATTAATCTGTTTTTTATTTATTTTATATTTAATTTTTGTCAATTTTATTCATTTTATCAATAATTTCATATAGCATTAATTTATTTTTATTACATTTTTTTTATAATTTACTTGCTTATTTCAGTTGCAAGGCAACATTTTTTTTCATTTGATTTCAGGGGATTTGAGGTGGCATAAGAGTAAAATTTAGAGATGTCCTTTTTCCCATACCGATTCCGATACCTGGGTGCATCTGTAATATACTACTAGCCCTGTATGAATTGCTAGATTTATTTTATGGTGTGATTCAGACTTATCCTTTAATAAAACACGAACAAATACAGACAGTGAACTATTGTATTTCTTACAGTATTTTCATTATCTGACATGCATTTGACAGTAAAATTATAAATTTTTCTTAAGCAAAAAATAACTTTAAATGCAGCCATAACTCTAAGACCATAAACTGAAAAAGGTATTTTAGTTTTACAACAGAACTGTATAAAAAATATGATATATTATTCAGAAAATAATCTCTTTACAACAAAAAGTGAAAAATATGGCATAATAATTATTAGTATATTAGTAGAGACATATTATTACATAGAGACGTATTATTACATAGAGGCGTAGCTAAATATACTGTATGCTATAACAATAGCTTAATATATTATCAATTTCTTCACTTAAAACTAAACTTTGACAGGTTGCCGTGAAGACCTTTGAGTGTCTGTTTTCGTGATTTTACAGTTTTCTCAAATGAAACAGTAAATTCTCATGAAGTGACAGTTTATGCGTTCGTGTCCTCACGGCAGAGACTACAAAGACAGAGAGCAAAATAGTATTTTGCAGTTTAATATTCACAAACACTATGTATATTCAGCTACAGTCTGGAGCCCTGAGTTTAGATTAACATGGTAGCGACTGAACACAGGATTTTTTTTGAAGGGGCAAGTGAAAGAGATTTTTACTTGCCCGACCGGATTAGCTGATTCAAATGTGATAACAAAAAATAACTAGCGAATCACCAAAATGCAAGAATTCTGCTTTAATTTAGTGTAAGTGGAGATCGCTAGTGGATCATACACTCACCTAAAGGATTATTAGGAACACCATACTAATACTGTGTTTGACCCCCTTTCATCTTCAGAACTGCCTTAATTCTACATGGCATTGATTCAACAAAGTGCTGAAAGCATTCTTTAGAAATGTTGGCCCATATTGATAGGATAGCATCTTGCAGTTGATGGAGATTTGTGGGATGCACATCTAGAGCACAAAGCTCCCGTTCCACCACATGCCAAAGATGCTCTATTGGGTTGAGATCTGGTGACTGTGGGGGCCATTTTAGTACAGTGAACTCATTGTCATGTTCAAAAAAACAATTTGAAATGATTCAAGCTTTGTGACATGGTGCATTATCCTGCTGGAAGTAGCCATCAGAGGATGGGTACATGGTGGTCATAAAGGGATGGACATGGTCAGAAACGATGCTCAGGTAGGCCGTGGCATTTAAACAATGCCCAATTGGCACTAAGTGGCCTAAATTGTGCCAAGAAAACCTCCCCCACACCATTACACCACCACCACCAGCCTGCACAGTGGTAACGAGGCATGATGGATCCATGTTCTCATTCTGTTTACGCCAAATTCTAACTACCATCTGAATGTCTCAACAGAAATCGAGACTTATCAGTAGAGGCAACATTTTTTCAGTCTTCAACTGTTCAATTTTGGTGAGCTTGTGCAAATTGTAGCCTCTTTTTCCTGTTTGAAGGGCAGATGAGTGTTACCTGTTGGGGTCTTCTGCTGTTGTAGCCCATCCGCCTCAAGGTTGTGCGTGTTGTGGCTTCACAAATGCTTTGGAGTTCAGTAGATTGTCTTGACCAGGACCACACCCCTAAATGCATTGAAGCAACTGCCATGTGATTGGTTGATTAGATAATTGTATTAATGAGAAAATGAACAGGTGTTACCAATAATCCTTTAGCTAGGTGTAGTATAATGTTTAATGAACTGACGGTAACAAGGTCCCGCTGTTGACGCTCATGCAGCCCCTCAAGGAAAAATCAATACAAATGATGACCGGTTACACAGAGAAACTGTGGTAAACATTCAAAATGTAATTTTTTTATATTTATAACATGATACAGTTAAACATCACACAGCCAAGTGTGCCGTTTTCCTGATTACCATCACAACATTAACATGAAGTCATTTACACTTTAGATGCAAGACAAAAACGCCAATGCGTTTTTAGTCTAGATTTAAACTGACATAGTGTGTCTGCTTCCCGAACAATGCTAGGAAGACTATTCCAGAGTTTAGGTGCTAAGTAGGAAAAGGATCGACCGCCTGCATTTTATTTAGATATTCTAGGTATTATCAACTGGCCAGAGTTTTCAGACCGCAATAGATGGAGTATAATGTGTTAAGAGCTCGCTCTAGTACTGGAGAGCTAAACCATTTAGAGCTTTGTAAGTATTAAGCAAGATTTTAAAATGTATGCAATGTTTAATAGGGAGCCAGTTTAGTGTTGACAGAACTGGACTAATATGATCATACTTCCTGGCTCTAGTAAGAACTCTAGCTGCCGCATTTGGGACTAGCTGGAGTTTGTTTATTAAGCGAGCAGGGCAACCAACCAGTAGAGCATTACAATAATCTAGCCTTGGGCTCATGAACGCATGTACTAACTGTTCAGCACTTTGCATTTAAAGCATGTGCCGTAATTTAGATATATTTTTAAGATGGTAGAATGCAGTTTTACAGATGCTAGAAACGTGGCTTTCAAATGAGAGATTGGTATCAAAGAGCACACCCAGGTTCCTCACTGACGAGGGTTTGACAGAGCAGTTATCAAGTGTTAAGGTACGTTCACACCAAACGTGAATAGAGCTTCTGGAGCGAATGATTTTCATGTTAAGTCAATGGAGGTCTTGCGGCGCAATAGACGCGTTTCGTGCAAATTCGCGTCTACGCCCGAGTTCAAAAATTTGAACTTTGCCGTCAATTCGTGCCACGTTAACCAATGAGGAGCCTGCTTGCTGCTGCCACGTGATGAGAAACCCTGCATATAATTAAAAAAATACTGATATTTTGTCACTAAATGTAGTTTTAATGCTTTTCAGTTGATAATGTAGTTGTTTAAAGCTAAAATATGTGGTTTACCTAGGATGTTTTACTCATAGACAGAGCCTATTTAAAAAGAACACTTGCGTTTTTGGAGTTGTGAGATCCAGGCGATCTCCGGGCGCTCAGCGTTGGTTAACCCCCGCGAGAGCAGCCTTTCCTCGGCCAGTCCTTCTGGCATTTGGCTGTCTATGGCTGGCTCGGATGTCTATGTAGAGGTTAAACATGATATATACTTTGTCTTGTGTACATCTAATGGGCGATCTTTGGTCCAATTAATCTGTTGTTGCCTACCAAATCATTTTGACTGAGGGCAGAGTGAAATTTCATAACTTTATATTTTATTTAAATATACATGAAGTGAAGATAATCCAGGTAGTGCATGGGCTGAAACACATGTGGCTGTTAATGCTTAATATATTTCACCTGGAGCATTTAACGCGCGTCTATTTCGCCTAAAGAGCATATTGCAGGTTAGAGACTCCAGTGAGTCAGTGTATAGAAAAATAATGTAGGACCTAGAATTTCTTTAAAATATACTTGTAAATACGCTAATAAGGCTTTTTGAGTCGTTTTTGTGAGAAAATTGCATTACCTTTTCATATGGCATTTTCATACAAGGTTATATGTTTATCTCAAATTTTTTTTAACCTGCAATATGCTCTTTAAACGCTCGATTTCTACGCGCGTCCAATTAGCTGCGGACGCGCGAATGGATTAAAAATGTTCCCGCGTCAAACTAGACGCGGTAAGTGCGATTTTGACGCTCAATTTGCGTTTGGTGTGAACGTAGCGTTAGACAATATTCTAGGTTACTACTTTTGGAGCTTTTCTGTCCAATAATTAAAAATTTCGTTTTATCTGAATTAAGTTGCAGGAAATTACTATTCATCCAATTTTTTTATATCAGCTATGCATTCCCTTAATCTTTTGAATTGGTACGTTTCGTCTGGGCGTAAAGAAGCTGAGTATTGTCAGCATAACAATGAAAACTAACGCCATGCTTCCTAATGATATCTCCCAGTGGTAGCATATACAGGGTGAAAAGCAACAGTCCTAACACTGAGCCTCGCGATACTCCATAATGACTGATGACATTTTTCATCTGTGGGAAGGGTATGAAAAATCTTTACATCCCCTGCACATCCTGGAACATGACATTTGTGTCCATGAGAGCTGCCGTTTTCGCTATCCTCGAGTGTCGCTTGTTTATCTGCAGTCCCGATGATTCGGCTCTGTTAGTTCCGCCTGACAATGAACATGTTTGGCTATATGCAAATGTTGGGGGCATACATATTAATGATCCCCAGCGGTTGCGTCACAGGTGGTGTTATGTTGAGAATCACTTATTTTTCTGTGTTTGTCATGCACGAAATTTACATAAGAAATAGGAGTCAATGGTGTTTGAGACTCACAGTATGTGATGTCCATGTACTGAACTTTTATATCACTATGGCAAGGTTAATTAAATTTTTCATTCAGGGCACCTTTAATGTCAAGCCCTGTATAAATTAATATAATATAATATAGCAAATAGGTCACATGAAATTAAAACATGCTGCATTTGGATCTAGCAAATGCCTCATAAAAATAAAACTCAAACAGTGATTAATTTGTATATGAATGCCTAATTTGCTCCAATGGTTGAGGGGGGAAATGGTCAGTAGCATCAGTGTCTAACACATTACGCCATATCGCCATCTCCCATTCTCCATCTCATACACTCATCTCTCATCCCATCCATCTACTGTACATCTGTTGTTGGAAGTGGTCGATCAGGAATTAGTGTGGGTGTGGGCACGCCACCATTCAGAAGAGCTAAGGCCTTTCACACCCCTAATGTGTAATTAGGTGGTGTTTTGGAGCACACAGCCTTCCTCAACTGAAATTAGTGGCCTTTTATTAATCAGACAGACCAGGACAAAGGCATTCGGAGCCCCTCTGTAATCTACTACAAAATGTTTCTCTTAATTACAGAGGTGGGAAGCGGGAGGGGCTCAGCAGGAGCGGTTTATGGAGGTGCTCTGCACAATGTGTCAATTTACATGCCGCTATCTCTGATAAATTTGTAGCACAGCCTGTGCAGCTGCCACGTTGATAACAAATAATCTAAACTCTTCTTGTGCACACTGATGTGCACAAACATACACGCCCACACACACACACCATACAAATGCCACCCACAGGCAAAATCTAACATGAAACAGTCTGTTATAATAGTACATGACTACTATTCAAACAAAAAATGAATACATGGACATGAAATATTGATTGGAGTAGAAATTATCACTACAGTTCAAAAGTTTAGAGTCAGTGATTTATATTTTTTGTGTGTGAAAAACATTTTTTCATTAAGCAAAATTGCATTAAAATTGATCATATAAATGTTTCTTGAGCAGCAAATCAGGAAAACATTAGATTTTAAAATGCACTAAAATAGAAACAAAAACTGGGAACAAACTAAATTTTAACAGGAACATAAACAACAACTAAATCAAGTTTAAACATTCTGAACAGAAACACTTATTTGAAAATACCATTTTAACCGGTTAATAACAATTTCTTCATTCTTGATAAGATTTTAATTTGGCAGTTACCTAATCATGAATTCAAATACAGCTTATCTAGTAAAATGTCTGTGATCAGTTGTCAGGTCATGCAATGTACTGGCATTAGCTGTTGGGTTTATCTAAGGATATGTTACATACATATACATATATATGTATGTATACTCTATACACAATGTGATTGGCCTGACCAGAGTTTGGTTTTTACAGCTCAGAAGTGTATTAAGAGTTGCTAGACGATACTCGCGGCAGATTAGATTTGCTGCCGCTAGGGTACGTCTAGATTTCTAGGCTATCGGAGATGTGGATTCGGAGGGCAATTAAATCGCCACACCTTGGTGTTTGTCAAAATTGGCATTTTCCCAAAATATTTCATTCGAATATTTGGGCTCATAAAAATCAAATATTTGTAGGTAGGTATAGGTATTTTGAGAAAATGAGAGAGACTTTTTTTTCAACATGTCTTCTGAACAAGCTGATTAGGCAATGTACCGCAATGTACACAACACACTTACGTTATATCTTAAAGGGATACGCCACCGTTTTTTAGAAATAGGGCTTATTCAACATCTTTCCTACATTTAGTAATTTGGGGTTTTCTTTTTTAGATCACTTTTACTCGGGACATGCTATCTGGCAACATAGGATTCTATTCATTATGCTAAGCTAAGTGCGACCCTACCAAACTAAAACAATGCATGCATACACTAATAAAGCAGAGCGCGCCAGTTATCATGCAGAACGTGCACACACACACACACACGCACGAGCCGGTATATGGTTGTCGTGTTTGTAAGTTATCGTTTCACATTTTCATGTTGAGAGAAATGGTAATATTATTGGATGATGATGATTCTCGTGTGAGAACGTGCGAGTGCGAGTGTGAGACAAAGATAACGGGAGTTTGAGTGAAGCACTTTATGTTTTTTTGTTCTTAAACCTTCAACGAATATAAAAGGAAGCATTTGACTCGAGATCACTTTGCTACATTAAGTTAAGAGCTTAGAGATGAGCTTACCTGACTGTGCACTCTTGATGCAGTGATCGCTGTTTTTCCTCATTCGGCTGGTGTTTGGATGTCATGTGATTCTCATTGTGCTGGTGCAATTATAAAAATGAGTTACCATAATATATTTTATCAAAAGTAACTCCACTTGGTAAGATCATTTTCAATTTTCATCTAGGTAATTTCAAACATCGTGAGGCAGACAACAGTGATCAAATACACTCTACCCGCTCCACAGCGCCACCCAGTGGATTCTGCGAGATTTAGAGGGATTTATCGTGAATTCGCTGCATTTACAGCCAGCAAATCAACGCAGTAAAATTCCAATTATTGGTAAAATGAAATAGGAATTTTTACACGGGTGCTGGGAGGAAAACAATGACATACAGGATTCAGACAGCAATAAAATCACTGACTAGACCCTGTAAAAGAAAATTTTTAAACTTACCCACGAAAAAAATTTACCGTCCGAATAGTTTGTTTTTTGTTTTGTTTTTTGTAGAAACCATGGAAACACCAGACACTTTAATATATTATATTTATTTACTAGATAAGAGCAATGGTTGGAGACATTAATAGACAGAAAATGAATTATTGTACAGTAATAAAGCACTTTCTCTATCATATACAATACGTTTTAAAATTAATTGCATGCATTTAATTTTGAATGCATGCATTTAGCAACAGAAGACATCCACCATTTATAAATATAATATTCGAATATCAATCTAGCTTACTGCAGCGTGTAGCAAGTGTCTCAAAGCAGCTGTGGAGCAAATGCACAGAGTAACAGTATAACATAATTTTCAACAAACTGTATCTAATATGATAAAACAGCGCTGCGTTACGCCCTATGGTTACGCCACATACACTTGACGGGAAGAAGCGGAAGCGGCGACTGTGGCATAATAAAAGCTCCGCTGCTGTTGAGCCCAGTGTCACGCTTGCAATCGCTGAACATGCTGATTGGTTGAGCTCTGAAGCAGCATTTTATTTCAACCAGCGTTTGTAAAAGTCTTTTGTGAGGTTCGTTTTGAGTGAATTGTCTTCTCTGTGCTCGTTCATCTGAGCCATTGGTCCATAATGACTGATAACATCACTTTAAATCTAGCTTTAAGAATACGCTTTAGTAATAGTGCTTGTCTCTTTTTCGCCGTTTTGTTAATTACCTCTTTAGTAAATCAATACATACCAGCACAGCTTGAATCTCCTCTTATTACTTACGGATACAGATACTTGTTATTGTTGCACACAGTGTTGCACAAAAAATATTACTATCCGTCACTGACTGAGAGGAGCAGTCGCACGCAGTCCTACTTTACCGGACTTATAATTTGCCTAATCTTCACAGTTCTTTAGACCGCAGTGGAAACGCAGACAGCAGCAGGTCTGGGGGGTAGTTCCTGTATAAAAAAAAGTTCTTGGTACAAATTTTTCTGGGTAATTTCAGTGGAAATGGGGCTATAGTGTGCCTTTAAGCCCTGTCTTATAGTGTATAATTTAAAATGTACTTTATATGATATTATAGCTTCCACTGAGGAAAAAACTACTGGCATATAAGCAACAACATGAACACTGCAACAACCAACCATATTAACCAAACATTTTCCCACCATTGAAGAAATGTTTGATCCTTTATGACAACGTTTCCCCACCAATGACCATTTTTTCCAGCAATCTTGCATGTTTCCACAGTTATACCCCTGTTATATGGAGACACTATTATTTATCTTCTAAAATAGTAGAATCTCCCGATCAAAAGACAAGAAAAGAAGCGATAGAAGTATTGCTCATGTAAGCGAATGTAATCATCAAACATTAAACAGCATATAAATCAAAACCTAAAATTACTGAATGAAATGTCAAACTCAGGAAGCTACATAGGACTGTGCTAGCTTTGGAGGTGTTGATCAATGCGATCAACTGCGTCTTGCTCATCATAATGATCTGAATCAGATTCAGATCGTTTTTGACAAAAACGCAATTCTCACGCAAGTTCCGTTAATATTTCAAACAAGAGACCGCCAGTCCATGCTGTGACACGAGATACTTGAAAGTAGCACTTTTTAGAAGCCAGATGAGCAGTACAGTGTTGCCATGGACGACAGTGAACATTAGGAAATATCTGACAGCTGAATGCTGCCATTGACCAATTAGAATCAAGTCTTCCAGGCCTACATTATGGAAAATCTACATTTACATGATGAGTCCAGTAGCCATCAATGTGATCAAATGCCTCATGTGCATCTAATGATGACTATTCAGACAGCTAATGCCATGCAAGAAATCATGTTTGAGAATTTGGATGCAAAACAACTTCCTGTAATTGCCCGAGGCAAGCAGAGGGAACAGCACCCAGAGGGCCTGGCAATTAGGGACAGGAGGCATAATAACACGAATGGTGCTGCTCGGCACACTCTCTGCTGCTTTCCATTTATAATCTCTCACTCAAATGTTTATTTCTATCACATATAATCCATCTCTATATCATGTCGAACAGCATGAGGAAATATAACCATTATGACTGAGCACGGTAATATGTCTTAGTGGCTGTTCAGTTGAATACAGATAAAAGAGGCTTCTTTCAGTTCCCAGGTCTCTGAATGCCACTCGCGGTTAAGAGGATGTTTTTCTTAGTGAGAGGAATATCAGGCAGACTCTTTCATGTTTTGTGCTTGGTGAAGGACAGACTTTGTGAGTACATCTCAAAACAGCGGCGCACAGGAGCGTCTTATCCGTGAGGCAATGCTGTCATAAAATGCTTTTGACTGTGTTTTCATGAATCCGAGCCCTGGTTCTAAGGAGCGGTAGGACTGTCAATCATAACCTAGAATTTTGTTTTTTTCTAACCTTCATTTACATCTGACATGGACCCCGAGCAGCCCATGGTCTTTTGCAAAGCCATTTTTGTCAGGTAAATTGCAGTGTGTTTGACATTAAGGTGAGCACTCTGTTACTTGGGGACCCCAGCTGACCTGTGAGATGTTCCCCTCAACATCAAAGAAACAGGAATAACTTTTTCAATTCTCAAAGCAGAAAAGGGAGAAATTGTTGCATACTGCATACTGTGCCGTATTAGCCTACTGCCTGTTATATTTTTATAGTATTTGCCAGCATGCAATAATAGTTAAATCAAATGCAAAAATGTTAAAATTACAGTTGAATTCATTTATTTTGAAAGAAAACAAAATGTTTGTCGTTTACTTGGTTCTGACATAATTTTCCACCAAAAATTACACAGAACAATTTGTCCCAGGAACTTTTTTTCCCCCAGACCTGCTGCTGTGTTTCCATAGCAGTTTAAAGTACCATGGAGATTAGACCAGCGACGTAGGACAGCGCGTGACTTTCCAGCACCCACTGGATTTCGTTCTTCACAAATAAATGTGGTCTGGTCCAATTTTTTAAACTCAGTTTTTTATTTGAATATCAAACAAATAATAATGGACGCACCACAAGAGACTATTAGTTTGAAATAAAATGCTGCGTGAGCTCAACCAATTAGCATGTTCAGCGCCCAAGTCCTACCCCTCAAAATTCCAGAACTTAAAAAAAAAGAAATACTACCTCGCAAACAGGGCCGTTTTGAGGTGAAAATCTTTACCCGGAACTTTATTTAGACCCTGGTTCCAGCAGTCGAAACACAGAATATCACCCTAAAGTCTATAAGGGCTATACACTGTAAAAAAAAAATGGATGTCGCCAATGTCAAAATATGGCACTAACATCTGCAAAAACAATATAAAATCCCTGTTACTACATAACGGCTCACTGTTGAACAACTCATTAATTCGATGTGAAATAAACAGTTATGTAAATGTAAAAATTAAAGCTGCTAAGCTCCAATCTCCTCTTGAAAACCCCCAGAAAAGGTGCCTCCGTGATAACTCCGCTCAGATTAGGCGCACAGCATTTTTCATTGCATCAAATAACTACTTAAAACCAAATGTATTTTTTTTAAAACGAACACTTTAACTAACATTAGCGTGATAACAACTACCTAAAATACATCTTTACAAAAAAATATTTTAATTGAAATTTGAGTGTTTAGTTTGTCTAGCATCCCATGAGAATACATGGAGAGGAGCACATGCCCGCCCACACGTGTGTGTTTATATCCACCAATCGGGCGGGCCAAGCAATACACGAATAATATTTCAATCAATCGCGGGTGGATGAGAAATAAATAATTGTGTTTGCTTGATAAAGATGTTTACTAGCCCTGTGATCGAGAGAATCATTCTGGTTGCCACTTTCAAAACAATCCCTCCCTGATGTGAACTGAACTGACAGCGGAGCTTAAGCTCATTAAATATGCAAATCTTATCCAATCCTAGCCGTGGGCGTTTACTTCTAAGTCTCCAGTGTGGCACGCCCATGAAAAGCCAGCGTTCAAGAGAGAGCCTCAAAAACAGTGTAGAAAATAGCCTACTTATTAGTTGATGTTTTTGAATGTAAAAACCACATACACGTCATTAGTTGACCTCAGACAACAGACAGAACATTTTTTTTTAAAAGCCAGTTCATGACCCCTTTAAAAGATTGAGCGTGGTCTGGTGATAGCCAAACAAGCACACTTGGGTTCTGAAACTTGAATAAACTCAGTGGAACAGACATTGCCTATATAAAAAGCACCGTGGATGTCTCACTCTCTCTCTCACACACACACACACACTCACACACAATGCCTTCTATATTTCTTATTGCACCAAAAAACACAACTCAAGCTGACTGGAAAAAACAAAAATAAAGATTTTTCCACGCGTTACTCGCTAATGCACGACCTCAAAACACTTTACCATAATGCATTGTTTGTAAACTAAAACATTTGGACGTTTGCATCACATAGCTAGCTCAGTTTATTTGACTTAGTAAACTTGTTCGGTAGCTTACCTGACGTTCAGGTAACTTAGGCTACAAGTCTTGTGAAGCATTGTGAAACAGCCACGATAATGTGATGGTTCCTTCTGCGAATGCGATTTAAATGTTAACACTGTCGGTTAGGATTAGGGTTTACTGCAGGTGGTACGTTCTCTTTATACTAGATAGATCATTAAACTTAGCTCCGCTCTACGGGTATTTCATTTCTGAACTGCCGCCATTGCCGCCATAGTGCCAGTGTTGACAAGTCCGCGGTATTCCAGTACTTGCACAAGAACTTTCGCGTTCTACTTACAACGCGGGAGTTTCTGTTGACAGCTTTTACATAACCTTATGCAGATTATTATTACTACGGCTGTCAATTCATTAAAACAATCATGTTCTCAGAGTTAACATTAATTATCTTGAACCTGCAGAAATGTTCCTATAAATATGTTTTCTTTCCAACTGTGCAATAATAGCCTAAATAAATATATTTCCCCACTAACCTGCTGCAGTCCAGTGCCCATCTTCTGACTGATCATATTTCATACCTGTTTTGTTTTTTTAAATTAATTTTAAATTAATCTGACTGATAAAAAGCTTGGCTTGTGTGCCTGGTGCTTTTACTCAAGTCTTTTAAAGTATTTGAATGAATGCATGCCCGTGCCTTAAATAAATTTAACCACAATAAAAATTTCATTAATCTTAAACAGACAGCGTGGAGAATGACGGTCAACTACTTTAAATATGAATTAAGAATTTTAGGCATAACATGTAAATTACAGTCAAAATGATTGACAATAAAAAAATACAAAATAGTTATTAATATAGCCTAATTCAAATAAGTAAATGTTAGCACTGATATTATTCATCAAGGCATCTGAAATCGCATACTTCCTTACAGTAGGCGAAAAACAGTAGGCCTATATGTGACAAAATAAGTATGTCAGAATTCACAGTACTCATAAAGAGTAGGGATGACCTACTTCTTCCGGTGAGATTCGCTAATGTGCATTCTATGGACACTTCACTATCCCATGAGGCCATGGAAGAGGATGTGTGAATGATAACGTAACATAGGGCATAATGACAACATTGCAAATGTTGTACGTCCAGAATACATTCATACTACACACATTCATACTAAATATAATGTATGTTTTTAGAGAACATTTGAACTTTTCAGTAATGTATGTTGGAAGTAATCAAATTAGTAAAATCAGAACCAAAACTAAAATCTGAACTAATTTGCTAGGCCAGGCATTATAAATGCAGACAGCTGGTAAAACAAAATAAAGTTGTATACTGTAGATTTAGTGTCACTACATTTTATTTAGATTTAGCTGTCTTAACACACTGCTATTAGTCTGTTTTGCACCCTCCTTTTCGTCAAAACACTAAACTGAAGCAGCTATCCTGCTGAGAGCAGAGGCACGCTGAAATGCCCCTGGAGTAACTTTTTGCTTTGATTGAGTGCCTTATTCAGAGAGCAAAGAGAATCAACAACACTTCCCTGATCATTCTTGGGTGCCTACCAAAGAGTTAGCATGAAAGAGATTAATATTGTGACCTTCCCTTCAACATTACTGAGACCTGATGCACATTCTTCTGCATAAATGCACCACCAAAGCATTCCGAATCTGAAGTCTGACACATTAAAGCAATAGTTCACCCATAAAATGTAAATTCTGTCATCATTTATTCACACTCTTCTCATTCCAAAACCATTTGACTTGCTTCCATGGAACACAAAAGACGATGTTTTAAAGAATGTTCACACTGCTCTTTTTCATTTAATGAAAGCACAGTCTCCAGGCTCTAAGCTACAAAAAGAAAAGAAAAGCATCATAAAAGTAGTCTATTCAACTTAGCCTGTGTAGATCTTCTGAATACCATATGTGGCTTGGTTTGTGATGATGTACCAAGCTTGTATTTGTGTTACAAATGGCTTGTAAGTAATACCTGGAATATATGAAGTAAATGGCAACAATATAATTTCTTTAGAGACAAGCTAAGTGTTTGCAACTTAAATGTAAAGTCTTAAAGGGGTGGTAAAACACGATTTCACTTTTCTAACTTTAGCTAGTGTGTAATGTTGCTGTTTGAACATAAAGAACATTTGCAAAGACAAGTTACAGCATTCAAAGTTTAAAGCAAAGGGAGATATTTTCTCTTAAAGAAATCAATTTCTAAGGACTACAGCAAACGGCCGGTAGGGAACTAGAGCATTTTCCTCCAGACTTGCCGACATCAGAGGGTTCAATATTTACATAAACCCCTCCTTCGAGAATATTAAATAAAGGGGGCATTTTTATTGCTGTGGAGAAGAGTAGGCTGGAGTAGGCGGTTAGCAAATCACAACACAGTTGGGCCAGCTAACCAATCTGAGCCCATTGCGTATGTTTGAGGGACCGGCTTCATAGAACACGGAAACCATCAGACCGTTTTTACAAAGAGAGACAGCGCAGTGTACAATAAAGGTAAAATGTATGAAAAATAATGCAATTTTTTAAAAACGAAGCATGAACACATGTTACAGTGCACCCCGCAAACACTGTCAAGCCTACGAAAGAGTGTGTTTTACCACCTCTTTAACCATAAACTTCACAAACAAACTGGTGTTCTCAAAAAGTCCCCTAGCTATTTAAGGTAGGTGTGTGTGTGTGTGTGTGTGTGTGTGTGTGTGTGTGTGTGTGTGTGTGTGTGTGTGTGTGTGTGTGTGTGTGTGTGTGTGTGTGTGTGTGTGTGTGTGTGTGTGTGTGTGTGTGTGTGTGTGTGTGTGTGTGTGTAATTCTGACTGAAGGCCTCTTGGGAATAATGCTGAGTGAAAGCTAAAGGAGCAGTGGCACTTGGGTTTGACACATATACTCTGTGACATCTTACAAGGATAGTGGTCTAAGCCACTGCCTGAGTGAAAATCAAGAACTCACTGACACTGACAGCAGGAACTGTGGCAGACCGATTAAACATATGCAGTAATATTATTTTATATGCCTTTGGAATAAACTGAGGTCAACAGATTAGTCAATGATGCTTAAACCTCATGCTTTGGTTGAGGGATGAAAGGACCTTATTTAATAGATCACAAGACATTATTGCCATTGAAGATACCAGGGTACTCCTAATGTTATAAGACCTTATGAACCAATATTTAAACATTCTCACTGAAAAAGATCACATTTCGGGATACCTCATCCAAAAATGTAAATGCTGTCATCATTTACTCACCCTCATGTTGTTCCTTAACCTTCTTTCACCCTTCCTTCAAAAATAAAATTTGATATGTGGTTGTATCGATGTTGTTGTTGTTTTTCATTAACTGAAAGGGTTCCAAACAACATTTGACCTCTTTGACCTCAATTCTATGGACAAAAACAGTTCAAAATATATTCTTCCATGGTCTGTAAAAAAAAGAAAGTCAAACACGTTTGGAAAGTGACTTTAAATTTGGAGGTTCTCAGGTGGTCTCATTGTTAACTAAAAAAAACTAATAGTAAAACTAAACTATTAAAATAACTTTTTGTTAAATAATTGAAATAAACCTAAAACAAAATAAAATATAAATATTAGATGCGAAAAATATGAACATTAGAAATGGTGCCTTGAATTTAAATTACTAACTGAAATAAAAACAATATTTAGAATGTTTTTAAAAATGCCTTAAATGACAAAAGCACAATTAAACTTAAAGGGGGGGGGGGGGCAAATTCAAAATATTAATAAAAAAAACTATGATATTAACACTTTCAGGGACCCCATATTTAAAAATATGCAATGAATTTTCATATGTTAAGATTGTATATTGCTAATTTTGTTTAGTATTTTCTGTAATGTGTATTTTTTATACTGGGATAAATTAAGACAAAGTTAATAATTTACAAAGTCAAATGTATCCCATTTTTTTATTCTAAGACTAACCTGATATGAAATAATTGAACCTGACAGCCAGTGACAATGAGGAGAGTTCAGGGTTTGATGGGATCTTGAGTGATGTGTGCCATTCAAATTCACCAGTCAGTGAGGGAGACAGAGAGAAACAAGAAGAAAGACAGAAAAAGAGGAGAAAGGGAACCTTAGGACCTTGAAGGAGATGTCAGTTGAGGGCTTGAGTCGGTCTTGCGCCTGGTTGAATAGCGGTCAGCCCCTCTGCACGCTTCTCTTCCCTGAAAGCATGACATTGCCAAAGGGGGGAAAAACACCATTTTATCATTCTGTGCCATTCACACCCTCTCTTTCCCTGTCAAACATGCCATATGTCCCCATCTCAGGGTGTCCTGCCGGCTTATCGAGTGTGACAGGGCCATTCTCACACTGCTCCCAATCACACTCTGTCTCCGGCGGGTAGAATCCTGCTCTGGCAGTACCGTGCAGTGATGGACTGTCAGGGAGAGGGCAGTGACTTCCACAGGGTCACACCCCAGATAGCCAAAGAGTCCAAAGACGACAGAGGATGCAATAGATGAGAGGGAGTTGAGCCTTAGAGTAAAGGTGAGGCTGTGATTATCATGTGGCCCAAAGAGCAGACTCGTCATTGGAGGTGAATTACACCAAACGGTTTCAGTGAGACAGACCCTGCATCCCAATTCACATATTATGCATTTTATACAGTACATTAACATATTAAAGGGGTCCTTGGTTATGATTTCACTTTTTTAACTTTAGTAATGTTGCTGTTTGAGCATTAACAACATCTGCAAAGCTATAAGATGCTCAAAGTTCATTGTAAGCACTACAACAAACGCTGGTAGGGACTACAATGAGCTCATTCACGGGTTGGTGACATACATTAAAATTTACATAAAATGCCACAGGGAACATGCAACAAAGGGGTTAGGCCATGTTGGGCTGCAGAGGAAGAGTTGTTGTAATGAAGCACATTTGGGAGTGTGCTCAAGCTGTTGCATCCGTCTTCAAGCCAGCAGCCATATCACCCTGTAGCCCAATACGGGTTTCCAACTGAAGCTAAGCAGGGCTGAGGCTGGTCAGTACCTGGATGGGAGACCAACTGGGAAAACCAGGTAAGCACTGGTAGAGGTGTTAGTGAGGCCAGCAGGGGTGCTCACCCTGTGGTCTGTGTGGGTCCTAACACCCCAGTTTAGTGATGGGGACGCTACTGACAAAGAGCACCGTCTTTCGGATGAGACGTTAAACCGAGGTCCTGACTCTCTGTGGTCATTAAAAATCCCAGGATGTCTTTCGGAAAAAGAGTAGGCGTGTAACCCCGGCATCCTGGCCAAATTTGCCCATTGGCCCCTGTCCATCATGGCCTCCTAATAATCCCCATTTCCTGATTGGCTTCATCACTCGGTCTCCTCTCCACCAATCAGCTGGTGTGTGGTGAGCGTTCTGGCGCAATATGGCTGCCGTCGCATCATCCAGGTGGATGCTGCACATTGGTGGTGGTTGAGGAGATTCCCCCCTTCTATGTAAAGCGCTTTGAGTGCCTTGAAAAGCGCTATATAAATTGAACGCATTATTATTATTATTATTTTAAAAAATATATTGCAATACAGCACATAACACAAATGCAACTGCATATCATAAAAGCAAGATGACAAAAGTTATAACCATAATTAAACTAAACTATACATTTTCTATCTTCATGCAGCATATTCTCTGGCTCTGAAGGCTTCTTACAAGTTTCCACATGAGTGATTTAGATTATGACAGAATATGCTAATCGATGGCCTGATGATAGTTAACTCCACACAAGCTATAAAATCATCAACTAACCACTCAGAAACGTCTTGTTGCATTCTACATGTCGTCACTTTGTCTTGAAATGGGGCAGGGAGCAGCAGCTCATTTGCATTTACACGGACAAACACAAAAACGCTCTTTTTGCTCACCAGTAAAAAGTGGCCATTTTAACAAGCTAAAAAAATATATGTGGGGTATTTTGAGCTACAACTTCACGTACACACTTTGGGGAGATCAGAGATGTATTGCAGCTTTTTTTTTTTAAATCATCTTTTTTATATATATATTCTTTTGATATATAAAAGGTAATGGTAAGAATATCCTAAGTTTCAGAGCTGAAAACGTCCTTGTTTGTCAAAGCACAACTTTTAGACACCAGGCCCAGAAAATGGTCAATCTCAGAATATTCCTCATCTTGATGTCATCGTGTGGCGAAACACCGCCTCTGCAGAATAATAAGCATGTGTAATTCAGTAGCCCCACCAAATCATGGAGCTGTTCGGATTGTGCTAGCCAGCAGAAAAAAAAACATGCAGAAGAAGATAGCAAGATATTGCACTATTCCTGGTTGTGGAAGAACACAGTTGCTGCATAAGCCTGTGTAGATCATAATACTACACAGATCATAATATTAAGAATGTGTGGCTGAAATTTATTTTTAAGGAAGTTCCAGCTCACATGGGGAAGACCATATGTGTGTTTGCTTCATTTCACCGCAGAATCATTTGTAAACAAGTCTCAGGTCAATGCTGGATTTGCAGACATACTGAGATTAAAACACAGTGCTGTGCCTTCTATACTGGATCCGACAGGAATGATGCAAAACGCTTATGTAAGTAAAACATGTTTTTTATATGTGATAGTATTGCATTGTAATTACACTCGAACATTTAAGGTCGTCAGCAGGCCGGTGAATCTTAAATAGTGAAATAACATTCCTTTCTTGTTGTTCACTCTCTTGACGTAATATTTGAAGGGTACATGCACGCATGTGTGTATGTGTTTATATCTACCGATCGGGCGAGCCAAGTAATACAAATATAATATTCCAATCAATCGCAAGTGGATGAGAAATAAATCATTGTGTTTGCTTGATAAAGATGTTTACTAGCCCTGTGAGAGAATCATTCTGGTTGCCACTTTCAAAACAATCCCTCCCTGATGTGAACTGAACTGACAGGGGACGGGAGCAGAAGCTCAATAAATACGCAAATCTTATCCAATCCTAGCCGTGGGCGTTTACTTCCAAGTCTTCAGTGCAGCACGCCCATCAAAACCCAGCGTTCAGAAGAAAAAAAACAGCTTTTAAGCTGTTAAAGCTGTTTAGGCTTACATTTAAGCTGCACAGCCATTTTTATTGCTGTAAGTGATGCCTTTAGCTAGATGCTAGCACGTAAATGAAAATGCAACATAACACTTTTTGACTTTCTCAGTTTGTGTAAATCCACTTGGGGTTCAGAGTATTTTACACATTTCTAGTACAATTGTGATTTTGTTGCATTAATACAGTTTATACTTTTTCTTAATTTACCCTGAAAGCATGAAAGTGAAATGTGACAACATTCCACTATAGATGGGGTGCATATGACATGAGCATATGACTGCTTAAAATGTTATATATATTAATGTCAGGGCCGGCGTTTGCTATAGGCGAGCTAGGCGGTCGCCTAGGGCGACAATTGTGTTAGGGGCGCGAGCGCGCTCCAGTGCCGCCCATTACTTCCCAATCCCATTAAGCATATAATCGGAACAAGCGAAATACAACATAATGTTCATGAAACATAATCATCATAGAGCGCCCCCTCAGCCACACGTTTCCCAGATAGCAAACTGACATTGAATCAACATAGAAACGACGTTTCTCGTGACATCGAAACGACGTTGATCTCCGACGTCGATCCGGCATCGTTTTGCTCATCGAAGTAATGTTGAACCAACGTCAGACACGCCATTCAAAACTAACATAAAATCGACGTAATTGGTTTGCTTACCTAACGTTGAAACGATGTTGATTTTCAGTTGGGTGAAACAACGTTATAGAATCAACTTAAAATCGATCTAATGGTTTATACCTAATATTGATGCTGATTTCAGTTAGGTGAAGCAACTGTATAACAGTCATTTTCTACTTGTTTTAAAATCTTAAATACTTAATACTAATAGATAAATACACACATCACATTCAGTTAACATTGCTTTAATATTTACCAAATACAGTTACAAATAGCCTACATAGAGTATACAAACCTTCTGTATAAAAACATTCCCTTATGAAACAAAAATATGTTGCAGTATATTGGAAAATATCATGTAATACATTAGGCAATATATTCACATATATAGGATTTAATATTTATATTCTCAAAAATATTGCAATATATGAAAGCGGCAATCATTTGTATATTTTGCAATATATTACAGGAATATATAATATATTGTATAATACCATCAATATATTATTCCATGTATTTACAATATATTATAATATATTTCAAGTAATATATTGGTAAATATATTTTCCTTTCGTATGGGTTTACAATATAGAAAAGGCATTTACACTCAAATACACAGAAATATCAAAGTTAATTATATACCAATTTTAATTATATACCAATTTACACAAATGCAATATTTACTCAGGAATAAAACTGGTCATGTTCTTTTGCACCAAATAGCCTATATTATTTTTATTAGGGCACAAAGGAGATTTTAGGCAGAACATTGTCACAATTCACTATCACTGCTTCTTTTCTAACTGTGACTGAGACTATTGATTAAACTATTATGAGACAAAATGATTTCTGAAGGATCATGTGTCACTGAAGTAATGATGCTGAAAATTCAGCTTTGATCACAGGATTTACAGAAGTCAATTAAAATAGAAAACAATTATTTTAACTTGTAGTAATATTTCATAATATTACAGTTTTTACTGTATTTTTGATCAAATAGGTGCAGGTTTGATGAGTACCGGTATATTGTTTATAGTTAAGAAGTTTGATGTAATTTGCATTGTTAAATGTGCTTGGGGAAAAAAGAGATCTGAATATTGACTATACTGATATCTAGTATTAGTGTAGCAAAACTGAACAACTGTGACAGTGGAATTTGTAGACAATATTTCCATTAAATCATCAAGAAAAAGTTTTAAGAGTTGCAAGCTTAGTAGTTTTTTTTCCTTTCTCATTCCCAAACACAAAACAACCTTTTTAAAATCGTCATTCCAAGTGCACAAATCCAATTCTACAAATTAAGAAACTCAGGCTCAAACGTTTGTAGATCAGTAAAATTTTGGCCAATCATGCGCATTTCTGTATGATTTACATTTAGTGATGTGTGACTATTCTTTAAAACTACACATTTCACTGTCACCGGTGCTCAGTTTTGCTATAATAATAGCAACACACACATAATAATATAGCACAGAACATGGTAGTAAATCAGCCATCTATGCAAAAGCAGAGGTCGGTGTGGTGGACTGTTGGTACATCTGTCCAGGCAAACATCTGGGGTCTTGATGCCTTTAACTGGGTATCCCTGAAAACCTGCAATAAAAATAGAACAGTTCTAAATCCATCATACATACCCTTTATCAAGCATCTCTGGTATACAGTATCACAAATGATAATTTCCAGGTTCAATTTCAATTTAGCTCAATATACAATATTTGTGGTATGATATTCCCCAAAAGGAATGATTTCTCAACTCACCCATCTGAATATTGCTTTAACATGGCATTTTATGAGAAGACCAGTGACCTTGTCACATTTCGTTTAATTTTCATGTAGAATAAAAAAACCTCCACGTATTTACTAACCTCATTTGGATAAATGGAATGGTGGAAATCTTGAATCCGTGTCACAAAGCTGGTCAGTGATGTGCTGTAAAGTAAAAGGAAAGATAGATATAAGTAAAACTGTATTTTCATAGTAAGTCATTTTCTAATTAGGTCATTATTTTTTTATTTTTTAAAGATCTTTGTTAATAACTTTGCTTAATAATATTAACATAATAATAATAGTATTAGTAGTAGTAGCAGAAGTAATAGTATTAGTAGTATATAAATGCTATAAAAATTATATCATGAGCTAATGAGAGTAGAAAGTGAAAAACTTTTCAATCAAGTCAAAGGAGTACCAGCAGCACCTGTTCTAAAGTTATAGTACACAAGACACAAAAATGGGAGGTACAGCCTCTCACTAATCTTACAAAATAACAACCATCCTGACAAATACTGTATAAAACACCTCTTCTAATCCTCACATTATATCTAAAAATACAAATAAATAAGTTATTTTAGTAGTTTATCCTCCTCAAGTCCATATTTTCAGTTCAGAAATCTTCTTGAAGCCATCTTACAACCTCCATGCAGTAGATAGGTAGTTAGAGATGTTCCGATAACCTTTTTCCTTCTTGACTCCGATACCTGGGCTCAGGGTATCGGCCGATACCGAGTACTGATCTGATACTACTAGCTCTGTATGAGTTGCTAGAATTATTTTATAGTGTGCTTCAGACTTAACCCTTAATAGAACATGAACAAATACATACAGTAAACTACTGTATTTAGTACAGTATTTTTATTATCTGACATGCATATGACAGTAATATTATTTTCTTATATATTAGCGAAAAAGAACTTCAAATGCAGCCACAAATCTAGCACGCAAACTGAAAATAGGGATTTTAGTTTTACAATATAACTGTATTAAAAGAACTGCAAAAAAAAAAAATCTAGGATTATAAAAAAATCATATATTAATTAGAAAATAATCTCTACTACAAAACAAGTGAAAAATAAGCAATTATCTAGGCATAATTATTATTATTACATAGAGACACAGCCATGTGCACTTATGCTGAGTAAATACTATATTTATATTATCATAAGCAAGGTAGATTGTAGGGCTGGGTAAAAAAATATTGATTTCAATCCGAGTCTCCCTTTTACAAAACAATATTCATTCTTAAATCCCTGTTTTCAGTTAATGAATGAAATAAACATTGTAGTGCGCCTCCCAGCCAATAAATCGCAATAAATGTATGTGCTTTAAGACTTTACAAAGTCTCAGTTTGAAAATGTTTTGTTTTTTTTAAACAAAATTTAAAAACATAAATACCGTTTTGGTGTTGTGATGTGAGATCGCTCTGCCGCAGCTCAGCTCAAGAGAACCAGTGCCAAATAAACATGGATGAGCATCTGAAAGTGTGTTAAAAGATACAGGACAACTTAATGAAATCCGTATCACTTGAGAAACATGTCAGTAACGGATTGTAAACAATGTCATGTAGTCAAATCGAATTGTGAAATTTGTGTCAATACCCAGCCCTAGTAGCTTGTGACGACATGAACAGATGAACTTCATCTCCAAAGCCGTTCTGAGATTGTACTGATTAATTTGAAAAAAACAACTAGTCATATATTAAGTAAGGGATAATGTCCACCCAGGCCGGTTGTTATCGCAGAATAAACCCCTTCAGAGTGATCAGGACCCCGAGGCGAAGCGGAGCGTCACTCTGAAGGGGTTTATTCTGCGATAACAACCGGCTGGGTGGACATTATCCCGCTTATTACACGGCTACTAGTATCAAATAAATAATTATTAGACACAAAATATTGTCTCGAGATTAAATATTGTATTAGCTCTTACGCAAAGCTTCCGCGAAGAAAAACAGTTCCAACCTGCTTTAAGCCTTTATCTATCGCTGCTAAATGTTGAAAATGAATGCTGAAAGGGTTAGTTCAGCCAAAAATGAAACCAAGCCTCTGATTTACTAACCCTCAAGTTATCGTAGGTGTATATGACATTCTTCTTTCAGACAAATACAATCAGAGTTATATTTAAAAAGTCCAGGCTAACGTTAATCCCAGCAGTAGTTGTAGTTGTGTTTAAAGTCCATAAAACATGCAGCTGTCCGTCAAATAACGTGCTCCACACGACTCCGATGGGTTAATAGAGCCTTCTGATTCCAATCGATGCGTTTGTGGAAGAAAAATATCCATATTTAAAACGTTATAAAGGAAACCCGCCTTGAAGTCTTCCATTGTAGCCCACGGCTGTTTAAGCCACAAGATGGCGCCAGCGTTAAGCACAGAAGTAGAACCGGTCAAGATAACTCGCAGTACCCGGATGAGCGGTGTGTGTTATCTGGAAATAACATACCGCTAGAATGCACGATTGACCAATCAGAATCAAGTATTTCACAGAGCCGTGTAATAAACACAGATACTTCAAGACCTTTACAGCAACTAGGCTTGCTGTGATAGTCAGTGTTAGAAAAGTAGTTTTTGTTGGTATATGGTGTTAATTATTAAAAGAAAATTGTCAAAAATTGGTATCGGTGGGTCACAAAATTACAAAATCGGTGCATCTCTAGTAAAAATACATACATACAAATAAATACCTTTGAGTGGAACACTGTGCAGTATGGTCTCTGTCTCATTGGCAAACATAACTCAAAGCAAACCTAGAGAAATGAAATAAAATATATTAACGAACATGACAGCCTGCTATCATAACAGTTAAATTAATTATCATAACTACAATTATAACATTATATTTAGGGATGCATGATATAAGCAAAATATCGTTATCGGACGATATATGAGCATTTTTTTTATATTATTCTTATTGATCCGATAAGAAAATGTGACCGATATATTCAAGCCGATAGATAATGTCTTATTTCCTTAAGCTGAGACACAGGAGCGCTGTCCGCCATGATGGGCTTGAATTGCTCGAAATATGATTGGAATCACTTCAAACAGGAAACTACATTTTTGTGCAACATTTGCAGCAAGATTGTTGTGTTACAGCGCGTTTGTTGAGGGAAGAGCGAGTCCACGGAGTTACACCTTCATGACAAGCACTGTCAAGTTCGCTTGTGCATTCGCAGCCTTTTGTGCCATTGTAAGTTGTAATATTATATTTAATCTGTGTATGTAATTATGAAGTGCTTCATTTTATCGGTCTAGCTTCAGCGTGCGCAGTTTAAACAGAAATGCTTAGCATTAATAACTACTGGGACTGTCATATACATAACACTGTATTGAGGACTTTTTTTTGTAATAAAACGTTGTGAATTCTCTCGGTTTAGTTGTGTTTCAGTTTTGTTGTGAGAAGAGCGCGTCACCAACGCATTCTGACCAGGAGTAAAGATCGCTTGTGCATTTGCGTCATTTTAAGCATGTGTCGTAATATTAAGTTTATGTAGACAACATCTGATTGATCTCATATAGGACGCATTTTGTTGAGTTAATAACCTGCAGCCCTTTATTGTACCAATTTCAGGGAAGAGCATCCACAGGAGTTTTAGGTATTCACCTGTGTGTGATTTTGTGCGAATATAAGTTGTAATAATATATTTCCTAAGACTTGTTTGCAAAATTATTTAGGCTTTTTTTTTGTTTTTGTTAGGCAATATAATTGTTGGTAACATTTCACAAATAAGGTCTCATTTGCTAATGCATTAACACGAACAGAGAGCAATAACATTTGTTAATGTTACTAATAAAATGTTTGTTTATTAACAGTCCATTTACAGTGTATTACTTAATCTTAACACACAACTTTGGATCTGAAAATGTTGAGATTAACATGAACTAAGATTGATAAATCCTGTAGAAGTATTGTTAATTCATTGTTGGTTAACTAATGCTAACAAAAATTATGTTCGGCTCATATATCGGTTATTGGCTTTCAAATATAAAGTTCTCAGTATCAGCCAAAATTTTCATAACAGTGCATCCCTAATTATATTTGTTGCCTTCTTCATTTAGCTGATTATTTAGATTACGGGCTTTTCAATGACAATCTCACTTTTTCTTGAGATTTTGTTTAATATAAAGAGCATTACACATAAAATGTATAATTATTATTATTATTAAACAACCTGGGGTTAATGATTTTAAATGTGAGACTTATTTCAAAAACATAAAAAATCTTACAGACCCCAAACTTTTGAGCTTGAGCTTACTCAAACATCATATGGTTTTATAGCCTTGGAGATTGTGCTCAACTCTGCTGGGATGCTGCAGGCCATCAGCATGGGAGGATCTAGGAACATAAAATGCAATTTGTCAAAGAGTCAAACATATTTCATATATAATGCCAGGTTTATTACAATGAACCAAGCTCTAGCTTGCAGAGGTTAAAATGTAGAAAAGAGGAAGAACATAACAAAGTAAATAATATAAATACATTTCTTAAGATAACAGATTTTATATTTTAAGGTTTGATCATTCAGTATTGTTCATATATATATATATATATATATATATATATATATATATAATTTTGTGAAAGAAAACTACAGATGCATGCGATATAGGTGAGATATATTGTGAAATTAATGCAATACATATTAAATTATGAACTTCCTCTGTTCACCTTATTCTGTCAAAAGCTCCATTGAGAAATGTTGAAAACTTGGGAGCTTCCTCCTAGGTTGTAGAGGGTTTTTTCAGTCCTGTAATAATTTTTTATGATATCAATATTTGTTTACAATGAGTTTTCATCTGATTTTCGGCTACGTGTAAGTGACGTCACCGATTAGTGTTACATCGCATACTTTTAGGTTAAATAAATTAGCTTACTAATTACCAGCTAAACCTTTGCATAACTATCAAAAAATGTTTTCTACACATAAAGATGTGATTAAAAGCCCAAACTTTCATAAGCAAGAGCTCAATCGATAGCCTGTTATGTTAACGTTAGCTCTTCTGAAAACGGCTAACGTTGCTAACTGAAGTTTTCGAAGGCACGTAACCATTTCTATAAAGTAAATATTCAACAGAAGCGTGTCAATTACAGGTAAGAAACGTGTCAGGAACAGTTTTATGTATTATTTGTGTGATTTTAGAGACTATAAACTCACCTGAAACCAGTGAAAACAGCGAGAGACGGAGTTTTGCTGCTTGTCAGTTGACGGTTCCCAGTTTCCATGGCAACTCCGAGCCGCTCCAGTGTTTGAACGGTTTGAACGCAACTCGAATATATTAACGCGCACGCACATTAAACACGTCACAATCAAGCAACATTTGCACAAATAAACATACAGTTAACATAGAGTTAAACCATGACATCATTTAAAATCTCATTAAATATGTAATTATTACAAAAACGCTTTTGTGATCCAGTCTTTAGTGCTTTCAGATTCTTTAAACCCTATATAGTAGACATGAAATAGCTTCAATCATACAAATCAAAAGTGTTTGCTGTCAAGATGCTCCCCCCCCCCCCCCCCCATCTGACCACAGAAAGTCCCTTCTGAAGTCAGTAGTGTCACTTTTCAAACGTTCTTTGATGGGTAATTATTTTAATTAATTAATTATTTTAATAATTATTTTAAACTCAAGATGGGTTTGGTGCACACAGGGATAAAAACGTACCTAATGTTTAAAATGTAATTACTCTGCATTTATTTTCTCTAATGTTGTTGGCCTACATGGTAGGCCTATCATGGATTCTAGCAAACAAATACCAACAGATAAAAAATATTTACCAATGAATTATATATATTATATATATATATATATATATATATATATATATATATATATATATATATATATATATATATATATATATATATATATATATAGGCTATAATATAATACAGCCTAGCTTTAGAAATAGTAAACATGCAAAAACTCACTTGAAACTATGATGGATGAATATATTTTCAGATAGCCTATGTACACATATTTACACATAAAATGAAATATCCCCTTTAAGCTTTATTTTCTATGCATTTTCAAATATAGGCTATTTCAATATATTTAATTGTTTCACGTATTGTAGCCTAAATATTATTTTTGTGTGGGATTATCGTTCTTCATGTGTTTTTGACCTGTGCTTACGCACCAATCTTTCATTCTTTTTACTGCTTTCATTTAGTAATTTTAATTCGTCGGCATCCGACGACAAAAAAAAAAAAAAAAAAAAAAAAAAAATCTGGCAAACTTCAAAGACTTTCCATTTAAATATCAACCACTTCTATAAACTTGTGGAGATTACTTAAATATTTTTTTCATAATGAATTAAAAGACATAGGCTATCCTATTTCCATAAGAATTCAGTTCAGGCGATGGTCTGATTCCTCTAACCAAGTTTCAACATATATTAGACGTTATTTTGACCATATCCGTCAGCCGTATATCGTTGGAAAGTCAACCTCATTTCAACGTGGAATCAACGTTATATTTTCGACGTAATAACGTTCTGATGTACCGACCAAATAGTGAACGTTGATTCAACGTTGAAATTTGATTGACGACTGATACTGACCTTTAAAACCAAAAATCAACGTTGAAACGACGTCTGTTTGCTATCTGGGTAATTACTTATCAACCTGATTATTAGATTGAATTGATGGTGATTATTGATTATTAGTTCAGGCGTTAGGTCAGGCAAGTGCTCATCTTGCGCGTTCATCAAAAATGAGGCGTCTAAACCCGCGGATGCACATGGACGGAAAAAGAGAAAAAGAGAAAGGAAGAAAATCGAAAGAAAGCCCAGTATAGAGGTTAGTCTTCTTATCTCAGCCAATAAGATGTCAAACAAATCAAAAAATTACTTAGTATCAATCTTATCAACTAATATTTATTTTATAAATATTATTAATATTGTCACTAAGCTATCACTTGCTAGTTTTCTACATATTACTATACGTATTGCAAACATAACTTCACTGACAATAATCTACAATAACCTACATGGATGTCATTTAAATATCAAAAGTCCAGTTCGTTATGAATATGGATAACGTATGCACGTTAGTTATAAAAAGTACAAACGCTCTCTACGTGGGCGTCGGAAGGAAATAAATACGGCCTCTCGTTTTTTTTTTTTTTACTGGAGCAGCCTAACGATAGATACCATATTATTTACATTAAACACAAATATGCTGGGTTCATCAAATTCTTTATAGTGGCTGTGGTGTAGTGGTAAGACGCATGGCATAAAGATTTGATGCAGATCAATCAGAGGTTCGATCCTGCCTTTTACCACACTCGCTCTATTCCCTTTTCCCATCACATATCAGATCGGAAAGGCATTTATTTTCAATAAAAAGTGAGAAAATGTTTGAAAAGTGGAAATAAAGCGTCGAACGTGTTTAATAATAAGTGCTTCTCGGTTAGGGGTAGGCCTAGGAAAACAGACGTGCTGAATTAGAATAGAGACGATAAAAGTGAGTGGAGTGGGGGGCGCAAAACTCCATCTCGCCTAGGGCAACCAAAGAGCTAGAGCCGGCCCTGATTAATGTTGTATAGATTTGTTGCTAGGCAACGTGGGGGAGAGGACGCTGGCGTTGTCTGTTCGCCGCTTCTCCACCCACAAATCATGTTACTGTACTATTAGATTTTATTTTATTTTATTATGTTTGTGACTAGTCTAACAGTCAGAACTACAATTGGGACTGTTGCTGATTGCTGACAGTCACTGAGAGGATGTTGTTCACAGTTCTCCACCGCTTCTCTAATGTTTTTGTTTGAATTGTTGCGGTTGCTTCTGGTTTGAAGGACATTTCATGTTGGTCGCTGCGGCTGCTCTCTCTTCTGGGTGTCGGCTGCTCACTGGTGGTCTCCCTCGGGCTTGAGCTGCATGGTGGCTGAAGTTTGCACCGGGCCAGCATCATCAGCGTCCGGCATGATCTTGGGATGTTCCGCTTCTCGGCTGTTGAGTCTCAGCTGCACCGCTGTTTCGTCTTGCATTGCGGCCGTGGAACGGCTTGGACTTTTGCGCCTGACCCTGGTGTCCACAGAAGTGCCTGGAAAACTTTGTTTGCCTCCTACATGGAGCTATAGTGATCCCTCTATCTGTTCTTCAGCTCGAAAATGCCCAGACGACATCATCAGGACACTACCGAATTAGAAATATGTGGCAATATCTGTCTCCTCAGTCTTGGAGTCGGTTGACTTCTACAACAAGCCTCTGAGCAGCCTTCTTCACGCGCCCGTCAAAACTAGAATGGTCACCTTCTCACGCTCAGCCCCCTGGTACACCAACGAACTGCGGAAGAGGAAGACGGTTGGGCATGTACTTGAGAGGCGTCTCAAGCTCTCAGGACTCACTGTTCATAGGCAAGCCTCGATCTATTGATGGCGGATGCTGGTTCCCCATCCCTTCTTCGTATACACACACGTGATCCACATATTTCACATGTGCTTTTAACATGTTAAATTCCACATGTGTATGTGCTCACATGTGATCCACGTGTTTTTGCACGTGTTTTACAAGTTCATGTGTTTTTTTCTGTAAGGGCACACAAGACAAACTGAAATATTTTAAAATTAAATACAAAATACAAAATCTTTTAATTAAAAAAATGGGTTTGAAAACAAACACACTGTAAAACACAGCTTTACAGCATACGGTAGTTCAAAACTTATTTCCGAACGTTGATTCTCAGTCTTTATTTACCTTTTTCTTGTGGTTTCTCAATAGAATTCATAAAAGTATATAATAAAAAAGGCATAGTTCTGATAGGGGCTTATTGTAATGCAGTGTTACAACATTTAAACACGGCTAGTGTCTGGTTAGATCAGCATTAAAGAACCATCTCATCTTAATTACACAAAATTTACACAAAAAAATTAAATAAAAAATGAACAACATGGTTTCTCTTATGTTAGGACATCAAAACACGTTTAACACGGTGCATGATTTGTAAACTAGCTCATTTCCACATTTGGGTCACATAACCAGCTTCATCTATAGCTTTTCTGACATAGTAAACTTGCTCAATCGCCCACATGACAAAGAACAACACTTGCAATGGTTACAAGTCCCATGAAATACGAGTCAATAGGCTAAACACTTTAAAAATCGTATTTTGATCTCACATTTGCTATTGTTAAAACTATTGGTTAAGTTTAGGATAGTGTTAAGTGTAGGTGGAACGTTATTCCAAATGCAAAAGAGGATCAACCTTTTAGCGACACTCACCGCACATTTAATTTCCAAACTGCCACATTAAAGTACAACAACAAACAGATTCACGTTATTTTGCAGAAAACTTAATTCGCTTTTAGCACTGCTCAATTGACATCTCACTTCAAAAGTGCAGTGAAACGTACAAGAAGCAAAGTAATAGGCCTATCAATTAGCAGAAATGTTGCCAAAAGAAATGTTTAAACTAGGAATGTGTTTTGAGTTTTGCAAGAATGTAGGTAGAGGAATGTAGGAACTAGCCACCAAGGCAGTCCCCTGAGAACTCAAATTTCCCCTATAGGGCCATTGTGACGTACAGGCCAGCCAAACGCGACGTCATTTAAGCGCAGCATTGTGATAATCTCTTACGACAACTTGCACTGCTACAAATCCAAATCATCAAGGCTGAGAAAAGGCATCAAGGCTTTCTGTATATTTATGTCTAATCGCTGTTTTACTTGTTCGTAGAGTTCGTATATGTAAACGACATGTTAACAGGCTTTAAAAAAAATGCAGGTGTCGGTGCTTCGTATGGTGTTCAACATACACTCATTTACATACACTTAAGTCACTGGTAGTTCGTATTGTGTTGGACCCAGCGCAGAAGGAGGAGCTAATTCAGTATTCCCAAAAGGCATTCTTGAACTAAAATTGTTTCCTGTTTCTGTGGTGCGAAAACACCAAAAAGTAGATACTTCCGCCAATAGTTAAAGGGATACTTCCATGCTTTATCATATTAAACTATGTTATTTCCTTAACTAAGACGAGTTCACACATACCACTCTCGTCTCAGTGCGTGCACTTAATCGCTCTGAAATGCGGTGACGATCTGATAGCATTTAACTTAGCCCACTAAGCCCAGTTCATTCACTATGGTACCAAACAGAAATCAAGTTAGAAGCGACCAAACACCTCCACATTTTGCCTACTTAAATAGTTACACGAATAGTTGAATGATAAAGTATGATGGCATAAAATAAAACGTGCCGCTTTTCCAAGCGGATTTAAAAGGAGAACTATAATGTATGGCGGAATTGCACTTCTGAGATTACTTTGACTCGGCGCAGTAAAAAGTCCCGCCTCCCATCTCCCCCTCCCTCTCTCATTTCTGTCATTAGGGGTCAATAATAGCATAGTTTAATATGAAAAAGCGGTGAAGTATCCCTTTAAAGGAACTATGAAAACGTTCCTCGGGTGCAAAAGCCTTTAATTGGACTGAGTCAGAGTTCCTTCAGGTCTGAAATAAATTCAACAAAGGCATGTGAACACAGATACTTCTAGCAACGCAAGCTTGATTTCATAAGCTATTGCTTTCTAAAATGTTTCTATTTGCAATTCAACTGCAGCATCTCATACAAAAACTCACTTTACAGGAAAAAAACGTAATGATTATTTATAATTCCAATAGTGCCCCGTAATAAGGTGGCTAGATAAAGTGAGTATTTTTAGCTGATCATTTGATTTCAACATGAAAAGGCCACACTGAGCGAGTGTACAACAATTTTAAACCTATTTGTTAAAAATCATATTGATTTTTGTTTTGTTTTGAAGTGTAAGAAAGACTCCACGCTCCTTCAAAAGTCCGTATTGTGCTGTGCGGTTTCAGTTCTTGTGCGGCTCACTGCGCGTCACTCATATTGTGACACATTGCATTAAGAAACGTTCTTAAATCCACTTGAAAGCTCAGTGGAACATTTTTTCTCATTACAGAATATCACTGTCATGTCACAGCACCTTTCCTCCTGACAGCAATTGAAGTCCAAGGTGACTCAGAGCATTTAACACCTCAAGCATTAATATAGATGAATGCACCCAACGGCGAGCAGGTCAAATGGCTGCTGGGGAGACGGAGGCAGTACAGCTCACCTGGGACGCCCGGCGGAGGCCAGGTTACGGCTCCCTTTCCCCGCTCATTCCCGCACCTTCTGTTTCATGCCGAGCGTAGGGAGAGGTCACTCTTCTCGAGTATTTGACGGGGAAATGAGCCTCACGTATATGCAGATGAATGTGCCTCCTGATGACTAATGTGTGCTGATTGCTCAACAGCACTAGAACTCTGGAAAAACAGCGCAGGACACGGCGAGCTGTGCAGATGCCTGGATGCTCAACAAGTGAGTAATCAAGAGGAAAGAGGACAAGAAATTAGAGACATTCCTCTGCTGATGATGTGCATGGAGGCAGAAATCAGGAGCCGAGAAAGAGAGCGCGAGAGAAGACCTAAATTACCTGTAACTAGCATCTCAAATGCGAGCCAATGCAAAACCTAAAGTCTCTACACCCTTAAGAACATCTCACAGAACGCTTTTCCCTCTTAAAACATATCTGTAAAATGATTGCTAATCTATGCAAAAAAGCAATCAGCAGCTCCTGCATAATGCATGAGCACGAGACCAATTTTAAAACGCTTTCAGATTATTAGATATTATCAGGAATTCAGCAGATGAAATCTGAACACTCCTACCTGCACAGCTCTAATTACAGCAGCCGAGTGGGCAGACAGGAAGGCGAAGCACCGGCACGGTCAGGGCACACCGCAGGTCATTTGCACACATAATTTAAAGCCAAGGTGACCGCAGGACAAATCCAAGCTCCAGGTCCGAGTCATAATAGACGGAGAATGAAACCACAGAATTAGCATGTATATCTCCTCTGGTGAAACTGATAGCAGAGATGAAATGGTTCAATCACTCTAAGTATCATGGATGATTTCTCATACATCAAGATGGTATATCTTCAATTTTAATTTATTCAAATGCAGATCAAATCGGTTGATCTCCATGAGATGGGATTGGACTTGGCACGGATGCCTAGTGCTTGTTTCAATTTTTATTTAAATGCGCCCCCGAAATCAGAGCGGGATGTTATATTCTCCATTAAGCGCCCAAGCAATTGCATTTGCATTGGATTAAATTATGCTTATCTCTGCGGACAGAGGATGCTGTCTTATCAAATGAACATCTGCATTTTAAAAGGAGAGAGAGAATTGAGTGGAATGTCGGATGACGGATTTAACTAAACTCTAATTAATTTCCGACATGCGGCCGTGTCCGGTCCATCCACAAAGGCTGCATTTAGACACCTGAAAATCCACCGTGCAATCAGCTGTCATTCACAGTGAAGTTATGAAAGCTCAGGAAATTTGGTTTGACATTGCAATGAGTGCAAGTTATTTTGTGAATTAGGCCAATGTGGATAAAAGCAGGACGCTCAAACTCTGTTCCAAAACCTTTTAAAAACGCAAAGGTTCAAAAAGTAGGAAAATGAATTATGCTGTTTCCAAAAATACCTTGCATTGGACAAATTCTAAGGATTAAATGCATGTGTCGATGTATAAAGAAAGCAACCCCAGAATGCATTGATGAGCAAATTTGGATGAGAACTAAGAAATGTTCATTATAAACAAACTGTCTTATTAAATATTTGGATTAATTAAAACATTAAAGAAATTGGTGCCATTAAAAGTGCACTATGTAACATTTATTCAGTAAAATATAAAAAAACCACTAGGCCAATGTTAACGGGGAGGTGAAATGCTGTTTCATGCATACTGAGCTTTTTACACTGTTAAAGACTTGGATTCCCATCCTAAACATAGACAAAGTTTCAAAAACTAATGTTGGACGTTTGATGGAGTATTTCTGTGTCAAAAATACTCCTTCCGGTTTCTCACAAGTTTCGGAGAGTGTTTTTCGAGTATGGCTCGGCTTGACGTCGATAAAGCGGAAGGTCCTTGTATGGGCTGTATGGGCTCTTCTCCCGGTAGGGTGCGCACGCGCGTGTGACTAGAGCGAGATGATTTGGTGCTTTACCGAATCATGTCCTCATAAACCACGAGTAAACACACACAAATGTTGACAGGCCACTAAATACAGTACATACCACAGAGACGGACGTCCTGCTGTTGTTGCTTCTCCTGTTCAATTTATTTCAGCCTCCGAATCTGATTCTGGATCATTATCTGTATTAGCTGAATCTGATTGATAGCCAAGGGTTTCTCCACGCTTGAGGACGTCACTGCTTTGTGCGCACGTCACATTCGCTGCTTCGTCATTCTTTAGCTCCGCCCACACGATACGCCTCCAGGCGCTCCGTTTTTTCTGGAAAGACTCGGTACAGCCTATATTTATTTTGTAAACATAATAAAACTAAAGATTTTTTGGAGATATGAAGGATGCAATACTACTCTATAGGTACTCAAGATTGACATGAGATTGACTGAAACTGAGTGTTTCACCCCCCCTTTAAATATTTTTTTCATTTGAGTTCTTACAATATCCCAAATGTTTCCAACTATTTGTAAATCCTGAGAAAACTGCTATTTTAACCAAGGAGCCAGGACGTCTGAGGGAGTCGCCTTTGTTTTGAATAGGCGCCCTTTAGCGGATAGAAAAGTTATATAATGCACCTTTAAAAATTTTGCCTATTACTTTATGAAATATTTAAGTGTACCATGATTTATTTGTATACTATCACAGGACTAGCCTCGCAACTAGAAATCCATTGTAAGAAGCATTATATAATGCAACAATCCCCATCCACCTTTTCCTGGTTCCAAAAGTATTTGGAACCGAGGAAAAGAAAGAGTACCATAAACCACATTTGTAGTCAGTTCAGCAGTAAGGGATATATACACTCATGATGGGGGAGGAAAGAGAGTGAGCAAGAGGTAGATTTGAAGAAAGACATTACAAAAGAGGAAATGTCAGAGGAATATCACTGGAAAAAGAAGGGTTATGATCAGGCAAGAGCTTTACGACCTGTGTTAATATTAGTAAAACTTTCCGGTGCTGGAAAGACCCAAGCAGGAAGGCCTGAAAACGGACACCGAGGTTGTGTTGTTTCTGCTCCATACGGTAAGTGAGTAACATTGGTTTTGCTATGTTTCACACAACCAAGATATGCTGTTGATGTAATGTTAGCTATAGTAACAGGACCGTTTTGAGTCTCATTGTTTGTCTGGAGCTAGTGTGCCGCTTGCAGCTAGCAATCAAGTCTTTCTTATACTCTTGTGTACTGTATGTAAATGTTTTGCCTTTGCTTTATTTTTCACTGAGCATTATTTTGCTCCACTTCATGTGTGATAAAGAGACATTAATTGCTGCATTGCGTGGTTGATTCCTTTTCATGTGTTTATTTAACCAAAGTGCAACAGTGACGGGAGTTCATTGCTCTGACCTCATGCATTTTAAGGGGAGAGCAATAAAGGTAAGGGTGTGTTTGTTTTGGTTCATTTCAATATATCAACAGTGTTTCATCACCTACTGAACCTTTAACAGCGCTAATGAGGGAAAGAACTACAATCCAATGGAGCATTGCAAATGACAGTTGAATTAAAAATGACAGAAATACAATACTATTGATTTAAAGATATTGATTGGGTATGTGTGTATGCATATACTGTATATACACATGTATTTTGAGAGCAAAGAGAGACTAACCCCACCACATCATTTGCAGTGTTTCAGGGGAGTGAACCTAGAGTTCTTATAGTTCTTTTGACCGTTGGACATTTCTTTGCAGAATCATCAGTAATGATTTTACCTGGAAGTCCACTTTTAAATAATAAGTTGAAATAATGTGGACTAACGGTTTCAATGAAAACCTTGTAGCTTACAATAGCTCTGCCTTAGAGGTTTATGCTATTGTTAAAAATCAATTCCCCTACGGAGAAAATGAATGGGAAATTTACTGCTGCCTGAGTTGCTGCCTTTGTAGAGCATTCCAAATCAGTCACATATAAAGTTTCATTTCACCTAGCCTGTGCAGGGCAGTTCACTAGTTTTTGGAATAGAGCTTCAGAAAGCGACAAAATCTCTTCTCTGGGTGTGTATGTGTATGTGTGTGTGTTTTTGGTACTGGTAAACCCAGTGCCGTTTCTAGGCATAGGCAAACTAGGCGGTCGCCTAGGGCGCCAACAGCTGGGGGGCGCCAATGAGCCCCCGCCCCAACAAGATTTTTTAGTTATTTCATATATATTTAATTATTAATATTTCGTACTTTTGCTATTTCAAGGCATTATGATTAGTTGCGATTATTGGAGTGAAGTCGCCATGGTGATAGTGGCGCTGCTGTAATAAAATGAGATCATGTAGAGGGCGGCAGGGAACGTCGTCATCCGTGGCGTTGTAACGCTTGTGTCCGAGTGAAAAAAATGTAACTGGAGTGGATGCAAACACGGAGGCGATTAACATCAAACAGATCGCACTTTATTCCCGCTGAACTCTCATCACAAACTCCCTTTCCGTCCACAGCATTACTTAATAAAACAAAATAACTGACTGTTAGCAACAGAAAACAGAAAATAATCCCCACACTGGGAGCACAAGACTCAGTGCGCACATACACAAAATGCAGACTTCGTTTGCAGGGAGCGCGCGCAACTCTTAAAGGGGCCACACTATATTTCTACTCGTTACAGCGTGCTTTAGTTTAATCATCATGGAAAGGTCAAAGCGATCAGGGAGGAGGAAGAGGAAATATAAATAAAGAAAGTGAAATATACAGGTATGTTAGCCTACTTATTGGTTACTTGTTCTACTAAGCTGGCCGCTCTATCATAAGGTTGAGCAAAACATTACACTGAATATTAGTACTGAACGGACCACACGCCATGCTCATTTCAGTTGCAGAACATTATAGCAGTTAATTTGAATATATATATATATATATATATATATATATATATATATATATATATATATATATATATATTTTACATCAGAGATAGCTATTTAGTGTAAATTGATCAAGTAGGCTAATACTGTCATAACCATGGGCGTCACTAGGCCCTTTTTTATGAACTTATGAATCTCGCCTAGGGTGCCAGGAAGGCTAGAAACGGCCCTGGGTAAACCCTATGCTATGAAGACAAAATGTCCTCACAAGGATGGCAAAATCATAAATTGGTGTCTTTGTGGGGACATTTTTTGGTCCCCATGAGGAAAACAGTTCTAAATCATACTAAGTGATGTTTTTAAAAAAATGTATAAATGCAGTTTTCTGTGATGAGTAAGTTTAAGGGGATATAATATACAGTTTGCACAGTATAAAAATCATTATGTCTATGGAATGTCCCCATAAAACATGAAAACGTGTGTGTGTGTTTAGAGCAGGTAAAGGTGCCCTTTCCCGACACCCTCCACTCTAAACTGCTTCGATTTGCTCTGAGAGATTTTCTGAGGGGAGTCTGACAGGCTTCATGCTCTGAGCGTTAGCCAAGCAGAGATGAGCACTGCTACAAAAATCAATGAAGCTCTTCAAAACCTACAGTACAACAAAAACATTACTCTGCAATTAGATCTGTAGACTTGAGCACCCAAACACTACACTTAGTACAGTTCAGATATTTTATATTGTAAAATCAATATGGTATATATACAGTAACACTGGCATAATAAACAATGGTATGCTATTTCCCTGCTATAAACAGCAGCATCTGTGGTGGGTGGAGTCTCAGATGGAAAATATCATGGTATTCATAATAGGTTATAGGTTATGACAACACAAAATATACAAATATCTTTTCATTCCGGTTTATGCATCCCGAATCATATTCCATGATGGTCTGTGGTGTTCAATGTGTCTATTGTATTGTTTCGTGCATGTTTTTATGCATTTTTGTTTATTACTTGTAAAGCATTATATAAAATAACGTATTATTATTAAACCATGTTTTCATAGACTTTTAAAAATCTAAATTTTTATTTAAAATTGTTTGGAAAAAAGGCCCTCCAGTCTTAAATTAATATAATGCCATGTATGCATGCAAATATTTGAATACAATTAAATGCATAATAAATTAAATAAAAGAATTATCAAAATGCTATTTAAAATAGTATTTCCAACTACCTATAAAATATTGTATACCATGTTTCATGTTATATACAATATACTATGGTATTTTCATTGTACTACAAAGAATACCACAGACTTATTATGATTTAATAAAATGGTGCATTACTGTTTGTGAAACAGGAACTTCAAGTGCTGATAACATTCTACACAGAACCATTTATCACTGAACTGATATGCCTTCACTGAGACTGTGAATAACAATGATATTGGATCAAAAGTGATCATTAATCAAGACAAGACCTTAAGTGAGTTCATCAGCCTGAAGTGTCTATAAGACTAGGTCTTCTGTTCTCACGGATTCATCCCACCTATTCAAGCGCTCACACAAGGACTTCTTTTCTCTCCCCTACACACACAAATGCTTCGGCCTCTCGACATGTGCAGGTCTGTGCCAGATTCTTCTGCAGCCGACAGCCTTAATGGGGTCAGTTGACCTCTGCTCTCACTTCTCACCAGGGCCAGGCAGAAGGGGAATGCCTTTCTCCATTCTGAAAGACACACAAACTCCCATACATACTCTCATTTTACACCACCTTGACCCTGACCCTTGCAGCATCTTCTCAAGAAGAGCAGAGAAAAGAGCCCTGCTCAGCTGCAGAGCCACAAGCTCTCGAAAAAGGTGAGGAGGTCGCAGGAGGTCACAGGTGGGCAAGACCAAAGCCTTCTCGCCAACTGGAATTGCACCAAGCTTTACCCAGGAAATATCACTAGTCTCGATTTTGCTAAAGGTGCTAGATTTAAAAGTCTAATGAACTAGAGAAGATAGGAGATGAAAAGCAATGGAACGAGAAAAATGGCAGACAATGGAGGAAATGGGGAGGAAGGGGAATTACAGAACAGGAAAAAGAATTGACGAAAAGGATAGGAAAAAAGGAAAGGAATATAAAGAAAAGGAAGAGGAAATGAGAAACATGCAAAGGAAATGTGAAAATAACAGGACAAGAAAAGGAGGAGGAGAGGAAAGAGAAAACATAAAAGGAAAATTACAGAACATGAAAGATGAAAGGGGCAAGACAATGGAGATGGAAAGGAAAGAATCAGGAAGGGAAAGGGACAGGAAATGAGGGGGGGAAGAAAATGACATGAAATGGAAAGGGGGAAACAACATGGAAAGAGGAAATGGAAAGAGGAAAAGGAGAGGAGAGGAGAGGAGAGGAGAGGAGAGGAGAGGAGAGGAGAGGAGAGGAGAGGAGAGGAGAGGAGAGGAGAGGAGAGGAGAGGAGAGGAGAGGAGAGGAGAGGAGAGGAGAGGAGAGGAGAGGAGAGGAGAGGGAAAACAGAAAAGAAAAAAAATACAGAACATGAAAAGGGAAAGATGAAAAGGGCAAGACAATGGACATGGAAAGGAAATAATGTGGAAGGGAGAGGAAATGAGGGGGGAAGGAGAGAAGAGGGGAAAAGAAAATTATGAAACATTAAAAGGAAAGGGGGAAACAACATGACAGGAAAAAGGAGAGGAAGAAGTAAATGGCAAAAGAAAAAAGAAAGAGGAAAATAACATGACATGAAAAACATGTTAGAAGGATAAAAAGGAAGGAAAGGGAAAGACAAAAATCAGAAAGTGTGAAGCTGGGATGTAAATGACAGAACAAGAATAAAGAAGACTGATGAATGTTACTTTCCCAGTAGAAATGGAATCGAAGGCAAAGCCTGTGGAGAAGATTGAAAAATACTGACACTCACAGAGCTGGTCAGATGCTGATTTTTATCCGTGCGACTCTTCTGCTATGATCTGTTTACAAGAGCGGCACAGACAGACTCAGAGTTCATATCTATCAGTCGCAGTGTCACATCCCTGCAGAGAACGAGTCAAACAGCACCGCACAATGCTCACATGCACAGAGAAGAGAGGAAGAAAAACACCTCACGTCCTCACATTTACTCCCGTCACTGTTGAACTTTGGTTAAGCGAACACATGAAAAGGAAATCATTTCAGCTGACACTTCTTTATGCAACGCAACATGCAAGAGGGACAAACAGAATAAAGCGGGGCTGGGTTGAGTCCTGAATACTTGTTTTTATTATTTTCAATGGCCCTGCCGTTCCTCTCCATCCTTGACCCCTTTTCTTGGCTGCCTCCGTTATCTGAAATAATGTCAGGCCATCCTTAGAATCTATTCATCAGTGCAGAAAGAAACTGCCGCTGACATTGATAAAAAATACCATCTGTGCCTCGCAGGGAGGAGACAGAGAGGTACGGCTCACCCCTCCTCCTCCTCGTTGCTCTTCATCAATGCAATTTAAATTGAAGAGCTCAGTGGTAATTAAATTCAAGCTGGGGTTACGGTGGGGGCCGAAGACATGGATTTGACACAACAGAGAATGCGCAGAGAGGACGCCACACAGAGGGTCAAGGTTCACGAAAGGCAGCCTCAGCCAGCCAGTTCCCATTCATTCATACAACCTGTCTGCCTATATGCCACACAAAAGCCTTCTGACATTTAAAGAAATGAATAAAAACAACAGAGATAGGGAAAGAAAGATGGAAAAAAATCAATTATTCCAGATTTTTTTTTATTCCCTCCACAAACTGACCTTTTCTCTCTAACATTCTCTGCCAGTTGTTTGTTGGACAGACTTCAAAACTGCCAATAGTGTTTAACTCATAGCCGGCCCTATCAAGGGCCCTCATGTCCGAGAGCAAGAGAGAAGGAAAGAGGAAAAGTCGATAACGATTTGGGGGATCCAATTTTGTGAAATTGTTTGTCAGCACAAACACAAGGCACATGACTAGCAGCAGGTCATGAGGATTTCGGTGGCGGGGCGGGGGGAGGCGGTCCTGGGCCCCCTCGCTTCTGGTTAAAGCCAGCTTTACTCATTCATCTGTTCCCCCCTCGAACGGCCGATGCCGCCTTCTCCTCCCTCCGCTAATCCGGTTACCGCATTCACAGGCAGTACCCTCTCTCTTTTCATTACAGCAGATCAAAGATTGAAAAGCGATTCCTCAATCTGTCTGAGGATGAGATCCAAATTGGATCGGGCTAAAGTGGACATGGCAGCAGAGGAGAAAATGGGAAAGGAAGATGATGCGACTCATTTTTACCCTTTAAAGCTGATGGCATCAGGAAAAGCATTATTCATAGTATGAATAGGTTGGTGGCGAGTTTGTGGGTAAATGCCACACGCCATGATTGACAAGAGGACTTCAGGGGTCTGAGGTCGCTTCCTCAGAGCACTGAGATGGTTCCGTTCAGTCCGATTCTTAAATCTACTTCTATCTACTCAGATATGTAAATCTGATTTACAAAAAAACAAAAACAACAAAAAACAAGTCATTAAGGTCAGTAAGATTTTTATACATTTTAAAGGGGTGGTAAAACACATTCTTTCGAAGGCTTGATTGTGTTTTTGGGGTGCACTGTAACATGTTCATGCTTCGTTTTTAAAAAATGGCATTATTTTTCATGTATTTTACCTCTATTCTACACTGCTCTGTCTCTCAAGCAAAACGGCATAGACAGTAAAAGAAATGGACAGAGCTATCTCATTGACTTCAACGGCGGAAAAATGAGGCCAATCAGAGGCACTCATTTCCTGATGGCTGAGCGAACTGCGCAGGCTCAGACTGAGCTTGAGGACGTAGATGTGACGTAAGCAACCTGTCTGACAGTTGTAGGTCTTCTAGTAGTTGTGGAAAGTGAAATCTGAGTCACGTTGTTTAAATATTTTCTCCCGTTGCTTTTGGGTCACTATTGACTTCTCCCCATTCTTCCCCCTTGACTTTATCGGACTTTATGTCTCCACGTTCCCCCGACTGTCTCATAGACAGTAAAAGATTGTTCTGAGCGTCTCCTCCTGTTTATACGGTAATTTCTCAATTGTCCGACAGAGTCGCGTTGGTTGACACAACTGTTAGCCTATTTTTACAAAAACAGCTTCTACGGGGCGATAGTGTAAGATACAAGGTAATGGAGCCTTTTATGCATTGTCGTGTTTCTTTATAAATAAACAATGGACAAATGGCTTTAAACGCCTCAGATGTAAAGTTATTCACTGTCAAAGTGACTCAAAAATGAATGGGATGCTAACAGCAGGTGATGGTTTGGTTAGCAATGGCCGCCCCTAAGGGTGGAACGCTTTCCGAGTGCTTGATTACCCCCTTGAAAAACGGTCTGATGGTTTTCGTGTTCTATGAAGCCGGTCCCTCAAACATACGCAATGGGCTCAGATTGGTTAGCTGGTCTAGCTGTGTTCTGATTCGCTAACCGCCTAATTCACGTGTTTGTAGATCTGAAAAGCTTCGAACATTCTCTGCAAGACCAAAGAAAATTGTTTGTTTTCTCGCAAGAACAAGAACAAAGTTCGTTCTTGCCAGTACATTCCATACTTCACAGGTGCCGATCATCTGTGTTTCTCCGCGTTAACCACGCCCAATTTAAAAATGACGTCAGTTTGTTCTCGCAGCCCTGGTTTGGAGTTCTCGCAGCTTGTTCTCGACACATCGCCTGAGCAGAACTTTTTTTCTTGCGGGTGTCCGAGAACTATTGTATGATTGGTCATACATTTAAAGTAGGTGTGGTTAATGCGGAGAAACGCAGATGATCGGCACCTGTGGAGTATGGAATGTACTGGCAAGAACGAACTTTGTTCTTGTTCTTGTAACCTCGAAAAAACAAACAATTTTCTTTGTTCTTGCAGAGTATGTTCCAAGCTTTAAGTTATCACGAGCCCGCTGGATTTACAACACAAGATCATCCACTTCACCTGATATATGTTATGTGACTACGTGAGGGAACAGGGTAGAAAATTATTGTGCTAGTTGATTGCTAAAGTTATCACGGGCTGTGGGCGTCTGAGCCGCCTTTATATTTTTACACACGGACGGAGATGGGGCATGCTGGATTTACAACCTTAAGATCATCCACTTCTCCTGAATGATAAATGAGATTTTTCTTATTATGTAATGTATTTTGAAGTGTATTAAACCTAAAATAAACATTAAAAGACTAGATTTACATTTTTAAATTTGGCAGTTGATCACTGAACGTTCTAATCATATATCTGATCGTACGCTGCAGGGACCAGCGTGTGATCGTACATGTCAAAGGGTTAACAAATTGGTTTGCAGAGGCAAACAGCGTTGTCATATGTATACTTCCTTGCTACAACGTACAATTTACAATACTTTTACAGGAAAAGACAGATGAAAAATAAATCATACTTACAGGTTATGGCCCGTAAACAGCTTCTGTTTTTAAAGTGGGAACTGCTCCATCTTTCAGGAGAAGGCGTTGTGCGAAACCTGCATTGAACTTGCGATGATTGTGAGCTTTCCTACGTGCAAATGTGCTGCAAGATTTACATGTTAACCGTTGATCCCTAACTCCCTCGTCCCTAGGAAGGCTGAACAAAGTGGACATTCAATCCAGATGAAAATAACAGCGTTTCCTCAGCATTGCAAAATGGCCTCGCCCCCCATATTTACTATTTTCGAAGGAGGGGTTTATGTAAATATTGAACCCGCTGATGTCAGCAAGTCTGGAGGAAAAGGCTCTAGTTCTCTACCGGCCGTTTGTTGTAGTCCTTAGAAATTGATTTCTTTAAGAGAAAATATCTCCCTTTGCTTTGAACTTTGAACAATGTAACTTTGGAGATGTTGTTTATGCTCAAACATTAACATTACACAAGTTACCGCCCCTTTAAATTGTAATTTATTCTTGTGATGGCAACTGAATTTTCAGCAGCTTCTATGTTGTATGATCCTTCAGAAAATCCTTTTAATATGCTGATTTGGAGCTCAAGAAACCACTCTTATCAATGTTGTAAACAGGCGTGCTGTGTTATATTATTATATATTTTTTCCCTTCATTCTTTGATGAATAGAAAGTTCAAAAGAACAGCACTTATTAGAAATATAAATTATTTGACATTATACAATGCATTTACCGTCACATTTGATCAATTTAATGCACCCTTGCCGAATAAACTATTTGTTTGCCGAAAATTTTTAATTCTCTCATCATTCACTCATTTACCCTCATGTTGTTCCAAACATAGGCTGTATGAGTTTCTTTCTTCTGTTGAACACACAATAAGATATTTTAAAGAATGTTAGTAAACAATTGATGACACCTATTGACTTCCATAGTATATTTTTTTCCTACTGTAAAGGTCAATGGCTACTGTCAACTGTTACCAACATTCTTTAAAATATCTTATTTTGTGTTCAACAGAAGGAAGAAACGCATACAGGTTTGGAACAAATTCAGGTAATGTAATGTAATGTCAAAAAAAAGATTTATTGATAATTTTTTGGTACACTATCCCTTTAATAATAATAAATAAATAAACTAACTGACACTCTTACAGACCCAAAACTTTTTGCAAAACACAGCAAAATAAACTTTAAAAAGCATCACACTATTTAAATATGTTGTCATTAAAAGTCACTGTTCAAACCCTTAAAGATGCACTATGTGACAATTTTTCAATAATGTATGCAAAAACCACTAGGCCAGTGTTATATATTTTGTTAGATTAGGTACTTGCAATATCGCAAATGTGTCCAACTATTTGTAAATCGTGAGAATTGCAATATTAACCAAGGAACCGTGGGACGTGTGACGTTGCCTGTCAAGTGTGTCATATCTGCATTACCCCCGATTTCCGGTTTTATTTTGCAGAAGCTTTACTCTTAGCAGTGTGAACAGCAGTCACCGAGCGAACGCACAGAGTAACGTCATGACATTTTTTACGGTCTATAGGTGTTTCTCAATGTCAAGGATGCTTCCTTGGAAGGACTGATCCTTCCAAGTCACTTCCTTCAGAGGCTAGGCGAGGGTCCTCATTAGGATTCGAAGAACACGCAAATGGAACAGGCTAGCAAGTGCACGTCATTGCGTCATTACGTCAGTGAAAAGGTCCGTTGGCCATCAATAACATTATGTTAAACGTTATTTGTATATATTTTTATATCAATACAGTAGTAATTTGTACTGGCATTTAAACGTTAAACTTTACGTATCTTTACTACGGTTATAACAAATGTTTGGTAACGTAAATAAAAGCATTGTGGCAATCAGCGAGGTGAGGGTCCGTGAGAGCGGGCTGATGGAGTGATAATGAGCGGCAGCTGATCGCCGCCACACCGGTCTCGGCTCACGGCAAAGTGATTGGAGTATAAATGGTGGAGCGTGGAAGACGAGAGAGGACTAGGCCTGGAGTTTATGTTATGGTTTGTTTATGTTTTATTATGTGTGTGCGGGCAGTCGCCCGTGAGGGTTTTCCCCGTGTTACTTTCGTTTTGTTTATTATTTATAATAAAGTTGTTGAACGTTCGCCGGTTCCCGCCTCCTTCCTTCCCATCTACAAACTCCGATACAAGCATATTTGCCCCGTTCACGCTCCGACTCCGGGAACGTCAGAAGATAGCGAAGCTGCGCGCATAGGATTGTGGGTGATTTGAGAACGCGAAGTGCGCGAAGGCTACTCATATGCATCCTTTTCTGTATATGACATATTTTTCGAACGAAGGACTCAGTCCTTGGTTGAAATTCGAGGATCCTCGACATTGGAACAGTCCTTCGTCGGATGTCGATGACGTGGCATCCTTAGAATTCTGGCTTCCGAGGATCCTTCCTTGACATTGAGAAACGCCTTATGTTTTCAACGCACAACGTATCTAATATGATAAACAGTAGCGAAAAGCGGAAATGGCGCCGGAGACTGTGGCATAATAAAAGTCCATAATAAAAGCTGCTCACGAGGCGTGTGTTGCGTTCATTTTATTAACAATCGCTCCAGTGTCCTTACTCAGCTCCTACAACACTCGGCCCTGCTGCTTCATACTACAGTAACGTTAATAATGACATCCATTAACATGATTTCTGCCCAAGCCCTATCCTGATTCTTTTCCACTGGCTATGGCGAAGACCACATGTCCAGAGATTATGCGCTCAAACTACGCCTTTGTTTTGAATAGGCGACCTCTAGTGGACGGAAAAGTTATATAGTGCATCTTTAAAGAAATAGTTTAACCAAAAATGTCCATTGAAAGTTAAAGGGTTAAAAAAAGTTAAAAACCCAATGTTGTTTTTGAACTCCTCTGACATGCATTATGTGGACAAAAACAGATTTATTTTACTGCACAACAAATATATAATTATACAATTAAGACATTCTGCTGTCTGTTGCATAAACATCAGGGCTAATCGGCCATACTTTTCAGATTCAAATAGACCAGATCTACTTTTTTAAGACATTTTTTTTAGATGACTTGCTTGTAAAACTGCTCTAAGCAGTTTATGCAAGTGCAGTGCCGGCCTGGTCTTACCCTGCACATTACGTTGTCTCCCCACTTCCGAAATGCACCCGGATTATAAGCATGCTGACGGCTTTAAATTTACAAAACTGGCAGCACTCATTTTCAAAGGTGTTTCTGACCTCCCTCTGCCTTCTCAAATTGACTTGTTCAAGCATAGGAGGCTCTGTCCTTCAGTTTACAGGAACACATTCATCTCAGTGCAAATCCATTTCCTTTTCACTCGTTCTTGCGGGCTGAAGATATCCCTCTTTATCTGTTCCTTACAAAACACCACTAAAATTACACCCCTCTCCTGGGACTGTGGGGAAATGTGCTCTGCTGAAAGTGCAGAGCGTTTATTTCATCACTGCGCTTTGCAGATCAACTTGGGCTGCCTGCGTCTGGTCGACAGCCAAATGCATCCTTGCATCCACTACTTGGCTTCAAAACCGTTCCGGTGCAAAATATTCTGACAAAGAGCAAAGAACTGAAAAGTAATTACTTTGGGTTTAGTGACAATAATACAACGGCTGTACACAGTCCAAAATGCTCCAAGCTGTGCTAGTTCTGGTTGGAAATGTGATCCGTGTTGAGAAACATTTTGGCAAATGAGATTTGCTAGGATAGGAATACACAGACAGGCCAGGAAAGGATAATCTTGCGCTGCTTTTTATAGAAAGTTTGAATTTATTAAATATTATTTATAAATTAATTTAATTCATATTTATTTAAAATATATAATTTGCATTCCATACACACTGTTAAAATTGATGGTATTAAATCCATGTCTTACACTCTGCTACCCTCTAGTGGCATATAAAAAGGATTTTTTGATGAGTGAAAAATAACACAATGCATAAGCTCTCTGAATGTAATGATGCAAATATATTTCAAACAAGTCTCTTAATTCAAAAGACAATAAGTGTATGCTTCATATAATTTCCCAATTTTCAATATAACATTTCCCAAGTATTATGAAATACATTTGTCAAACCAAGATCCAGAGTAACAGCAGCGATGAGCATGTGTGTGAACGATAACAACAAAGCCTAAAGTAGAATGTTTCCTTTGTGTCTCAATAGCTGTTGAGGATCTTCAGTATGTCCTGATTGAGTGCAGCAGAAGAGTGCTGCTGTACCCCAGGAGCTCCAATACTGGTCTCCCAGCAGTCAAAGCCACAAGACTTTAACTCTTCAATGGTGCTCTGAATCACTGATGCATCCGTCTCTGCAAACAAAGAGGGAAAAAAAACAAACCCATTAAAGCACTATGTAGGATTTTTGCATTAAAATATCCAAAAACCACCGGGCCAATGTTATATATTTTGTTCAGTTAAGTTCTTATAAGAACCCAAATGTTTCCAACTATTTGTAAATTGTGAGAAAATTACTATTTTTACCAAGAAACCAGGACATCAGAGTCGCTGTCAATTGCGTCATACTCATATCTGCGTTACCCTCTGTTTCCGCAGAAATGCTTTATTCTTAGCAGTGTGAACAAGTGTCACAGCAGCCGGTGACCGAACGCACCGAGTCAACACACTCAAATGTATCTAATATGATAAACAGAGCAGCATTACCTCGTACTCATGACTGGAAAAGCAGAAATGGCACCAGCGACTGTGTCGCGTCATAATAAAAGTCCCGCTGCTGCATGATATGCACGCTCTTAAGGCTGTGCAATTGGGCAATTAGTTGAAAGGGGTGTGTTCAAAAAAAATAGCAGTGTGGCATTCAATCACTGAGGTCATCAATTTTGTGAAGAAACAGGTGTGAATCAGGTGGCCCCTATTTAAGGATGAAGCCAACACTTGTTGAACATGCATTTGAAAGCTGAGGAAAATGGGTCGTTCAAGACATTGTTCAGAAGAACAGCGTACTTTGATTAAAAAGTTGATTAGAGAGGGGAAAACCTATAAAGAGGTGCAAAAAATGATAGGCTGTTCAGCTAAAATGATCTCCAATGCCTTAAAATGGAGAGCAAAACCAGAGAGACGTGGAAGAAAACGGAAGACAACCATCAAAATGGATAGAAGAATAACCAGAATGGCAAAGGCTCAGCCAATTATCACCTCCAGGATGATCAAAGACAGTCTGGAGTTACCTGTAAGTACTGTGACAGTTAAAAGACGTCTGTGTGAAGCTAATCTATTTTCAAGAATCCCCCGCAAAGTCCCTCTGTTAAAAAAAAGGCATGTGCAGAAGAGGTTACAATTTGCCAAAGAACACATCAACTGGCCTAAAGAGAAATGGAGGAACATTTTGTGGACTGATGAGAGTAAAATTGTTCTTTTTGGGTCCAAGGGCCACAGGCAGTTTGTGAGACGACCCCCAAACTCTGAATTCAAGCCACAGTACACAGTGAAGACAGTGAAGCATGGAGGTGCAAGCATCATGATATGGGCATGTTTCTCCTACTATGGTGTTGGGCCTATTTATCGCATACCAGGGATCATGGATCAGTTTGCATATGTTAAAATACTTGAAGAGGTCATGTTGCCCTATGCTGAAGAGGACATGCCCTTGAAACGGTTGTTTCAACAAGACAATGACCCAAAACACACTAGTAAACGGGCAAAGTCTTGGTTCCAAACCAACAAAATTAATGTTATGGAGTGGCCAGCCCAATCTCCAGACCTTAATCCAATTGAGAACTTGTGGGGTGATATCAAAAATGCTGTTTCTGAAGCAAAACCAAGAAATGTGAATGAATTGTGGAATGTTGTTAAAGAATCATGGAGTGGAATAACAGCTGAGAGGTGCCACAAGTTGGTTGACTCCATGCCACACAGATGTCAAGCAGTTTTAAAAAAACTGTGGTCATACAACTAAATATTAGTTTAGTGATTCACAGGATTGCTAAATCCCAGAAAAAAAAATGTTTGTACAAAATAGTTTTGAGTTTGTACAGTCAAAGGTAGACACTGCTATTTTTTTGAACACACCCCTTTCAACTAATTGCCCAATTGCACAGCCTTAAGAGCGTGCATATCATGAATGCTGGGTCTTGTTTGTTTTCTGACAATCTACTGAACCTACTGGTAACTTGTTTGCCACGTAGCAATAAAAAATATACTAAAAACCTTGATTATTCTGGTTAGTCACATTGTACTGCTATTATTTTGAACAAGACTGTGTGTGTATATATATATATATAGTATTTATTTATTTTTTAAATTGTGACTCACTTTTTTTAGAAAATGAAACTGGATGTAATTGTACGTGCTTGACACGAAAACAGACCTCTTTGCCATGTCAAGTGGAGAGAAAATTTAACGTAATAAAAAGTATGAGACAAACTTTGGCTTAAAGTGCCCCAATTATGCTATTTTAAAGGTTCTTACCATTTATTTTGGAGGCCCCCAAAATAGATTTACATGCATCCAGGGTCAAAAAAACACTTTAATTTTCTCAAAAAATACATTGCAGCATCACCTATTTTCTCACAGTGTCTAAGGGCGTGTTCACACTTAGTTCAGCTTAGAACCATATTTTGGTTCACTTGGTTTGTTTGGTCTGGACCACAAAAACAAAAACAAAAAAACATTGATGTGTTCACAAAAGACATATTTGCTTCATTTAAAATGAACCTTGATGCGGTTGGTTCATTTGAATCAGTGTGAACGCTGCTATCCGTACCCTGATGTGCACCAAACAAGCTAAACAAACTCTCATCCAGTTCAAATGAAATGCAACACAGACCAAAGACATGTAAATGAACCAAAATGGGAAGATGAGACACTAAAACAAACAGAATGCTCACACATTCCTGTTTTTTTCTCTTCATAGTTGAGATGTTGCTCATCACAGTTTGGTACAGGCATCAGAGGTTCTGGTTGCCTGTAGCGACCTGCGGTGGGCAAACTCGCGACTATGACATGAAATAAAAGGGATGCGTGAGCATTCTGTTCTTTTAGGGTCACATCTTGTGACATCATTTTCCGTTAGTGGTTAGTTTTCATGTCTTTGGTCCATGTTGCATTTCATGCGAACCGCACCAGAGTTTGGAAGTGGACCGAGACTCATTCAGAAGTCTTGGTCTGCTTGTTTGGTGCGCATCAGGGTTAATCCATTGGAAGTGCATGCAAAGTGGAATTGCTTTTGCAAGGCAGAAAACTACAGTGATTTTGCAGGCTTCAGCTACAACTACAGTGTTTGATTATCCGTCAAAGCAGACGCGGGCAGCCAATGAAGCCCATAGTCTGGAATTATGCACATTTTTTATAAACCTACATAGATTTGTGCAGAACAGTACAGTATGATTCGGGAGGGTAAACCCTGACTCAGCTTGCGTTTCCACTGCCAACAGTATTCTTATGATAGGCGTTGTGTAGCGATCGACCATTCTCGCAAGAAAGAAGAAAGCGACACAGTAAACAACAGTGTCTGACATACAGCAGATCTTGTTCTTGCTTCTCGGCATGTGGCAGTTTGTCACAAGAAGAAGGCAACTTTGTTTGACCCAAAGCTCAAGGAAAAACACAATTGAAAAAGCATGCACAAGTGACGATTCTCGGTCAACCAATCAACGTTTTGCAGTGAGTCTAGCTCCACCCTTTAGTACTGGACTACTATGCTAATTACCCCAACGGAAGTATGCCAAAAACTTGGGAAAGTTCGGAATTAGGGTACCATTCACAACTTCTGACAATGGAAACGTCAAAAACTGCATACTGTACTGAACTGTACCGCTCGGTAGAAACAAGTCATAATTGCTGATATGGTAAACAGCCTGATTTAAAGAAGCGACCCACAACAGCTGAGAAAGACCAATCCTGTCAGCAAATCAAATGAAGAAAATGACTTTACTTTAGAAATCTCAATTCAGCCTCTCTCGTACCTTAAAAGGCCATGCCTAGAAATGACAATGCCACATACTCAAGCTGCTAGGCTGACATCACATCATAAACGTTGCCTGGCTTCTTCCTGCATTGTCTCCTCTTTATTGGAGGCTGTTTTTGAGGGTTCTAAGATCCTGATTAAAATTCAATGTGTTAGTGGCTTCAGGCATAAACAAAGAGTGTGGCCCAGTGTGACAGCTGCTGCGTCAAGTTGTTAGCTTTGTCAGACAAGAGTGACAAGCAAGATTTACCTCACAAATCACGTTAAACAGTCACACAGTCAGCAGGGTGCCACCCTCATGGAGATTTTTCAAACAATATGCAGCAATCAGACTGATTAACCACAGGAAGCATATAAAAAATATACACACCAGGGGTTCCATGATTTCATTTTATACAAAAACAACAATGATTGGTACAATTATAATAAATCAGCTGTCGGAATTGACAGAAGGTTATCTAGTTACATCAAAAATGCATCACAAAGCTTGAGCAGTGTTGGGGGTAACAAATTACAAGTAAACTTATCAGATTACCTTTTTTTGTAAAATAATGCACTACTCTTACAAAACATCAAAGCAAAACATCAGAGTAACTTTTTCAAATATGTAATGCAAGTTACTTTGTTTTTCCATTTGTTGACTGACACATCTCCTGTCCCCATGTTGAGACAAATCGGAGTAAGTGCAGAGGTGTTGTATGTGCCATTTAAGCATGATGGTTACTGTAGTTCTAGACTAAATGTGAGCCGGTATTTCACACAAAAACAGTGAGTAGTCTCTAAAATTAATAAAAACAGTAAAATGGAAACCTGCAATAATTAAATAATGTTAAAGGGTTAGTTCACCCAAACATGAAATTGATGTCATTAATGACTCACCCCATGGGCGTAGATTACACGAGGGACGGGAGACGTGTCCCGCACTTTTAATAAAATGTATTTTCGTCCCTCGCACTTTTACTTGGTCTCCCAGATCCTAGTCGACCATTCTCTAAACTAGCGCGCTTCTTAAAGTCACGGGCAAGTGTATTTACATGGAAACTGAAAGCTGAATTTACCATCATTACGCCAGAGTCCAGACTTCAATGTCACATGATTCCTTCACTAATCATTCTCATATGAGGATTTTATAATCAAGAAACATTTATGATTATTATCAAAAAAAAATTGAAAACAGTCGTCCTGCTTAAAAATGCTGCGGAAACCATGATAGGCCTATTTTCCAGGATTCTTTGATGAATAGAAAGTTCAATGAACAGAAATTATTTGCATTTATTAAATAAATTATTATCTTTTGTAATATTAAAAAATATCACTTGTGATCAATTTAATGCATGTTTGATAAATAAAAGTAATAAATTCACTCTTTTCATTTTATCAGAAATGTTAGAATGGCTTGGTTGTTTCCACAAAAATGAAGCAGCACCATGAGCAGCAAAACTTTTAAACACTGATAATAATCATAAATGTTTATTGATATATTATATATATATATATATATATGTTTGAAGTACATAAACCAATCGCATTGGCATAAATTGGCATAAATATAGGAGAAAAATATTATAGATATTAGTGGTTATTGATCAGCAGTGTATTTGATATCTTACCGAATTAAAAGCAAGAGATGCGATAAATTATATCGGTAAAAAAAAAAAAAAATGGTATTACGACATTTCTGTCCCCCTCACTTCTGAAAAAATGGCTATGCCCCTGACTCACCCTAATGTCGTTCCACACCCGCAAGACCTCCGTTCATCTTCAGAACAGTTTAAGATATTTTATATTTAGTCTGAGAAATTCTGAACAAGAGGAAGAATCGCCGACAACTCTCTCTCTCCCGTGCGCAAACTACGTTTCCCAAACTACACGTGCGATGTGACAAGTAAACAACGCGATATCACACGTGCATCAAAAACGATCATATTTATCATATTAAAATGATAAACTGCACAAACTTTGCTTCAAACTGTATGTGCGCTGATTTGTGGAGAAAAAGAAAAAAGATTATGGCGGAAGAAATTGTTGGAGAGACCGAGGGAGCCAAGATTGTGTCCTGCAATAAGAGTTTGAGGTAAATAAACAATTTTGTAATGTGCTGCTGCTGTGGCTGGATGTGCAAATGTTTGGCCTTTGTTTCTGTTTGATAGAATCTATTAAAATACTGATATTCTGCTCTATAACTCCTCCCTGAACGTCCTGCTGCCCTGTATGTCACTCTTTCATTGGCTGTCGGTCATCGCCGATGTAATTTTCAGTCAGAACGCTGTTCACACAGCAGGAGTTTCAATCGCCGACAGGTCCAGATATTTAGCATGCCAAATATCTCACAGGCGTTGGCGACTGGTCAGCGATTCTCTCTGATCGCGTCTTTGATCATTCACACTGCGTGATTGTCACTCGCGTGCACGAGCACCGATTTGACTGTGATCTCGGGCATTTGTCGGCGATTTCGCAAAACCTGTCGGCGACTCAAAATCGGGGCAAAAATCGGGCAGTGTGAACTAGGCTTAAGGGACTTGGAAAATGAGCCTATTTTCAAAAAAGTGGAGTGTTCCTTTAAATCCTCAAACAAAGATCTGAACGGTTATGAATCAGCGTATTGATTCATGATTTAGATTGCCTGTCAAACTGCTGAAATCATGAATCAATGAATCCGAATCATTAATCATTACACTGATTCATAACCGTCAATAAATCGCAGCTTTCTATGTTTCACTACCAAACACACGCGAGAATCGATAAGTAAATTACACAAAATTGACAGGAATTGTTAATAAAAATGGCAGCCCACAAGAAGCTTGTGATCTACGTAAATTGTCTGTACGCTGATTTACAGCAAAAAGGAAAAAAAGATTATGAACTGAAGCCATGCTTGCTGATATTCTGGAACTTTCCGCTGCCCTGTATCTTGCTCTCAGAACACATTTCACACATCAGGATTCTGAGTCGCAGACAGGTCCAGATATTTAGCATTCCAAATATCTCACAGGCATCTGCGATGCATCGTCGGTTCTTTGATAACCGTCTATGATAATGCACACTTCGGGCATTTATGCAATTTTCCAAAATATGTCAGGGAGTGAAAATCTGGGCTAAAATTGTGTAGTGTAAAAACACTGCTGAAAAATATAAAGCCCATGGGGTATTCCATTAAAGCAGGTTATGTGACATATCTGAGTATGTTTAAGAGTAAGCGGATAACCTTAACTTTCGGTTCCAAAAACTGAGGTAACTTTCAGGGTATGCAATTAGCCAGAGCAACCTGGTAACAACCTTATAACAAGGTAATATTTAAATGTTAATTAAATTCAAATATATTTATTATTTATTTTATTGTCATCTCACATGGATCTGCATTTAATAAATTAGCATAAAATAAACAACATAAATCGTATTTTTAGTGAATAAAGATTACTTATTAAAGCAGCACTAGGTAACTTTTCAACCTTCATAATATATTTTTTAAGACTCTTGTGATGATAAATCTACTTACAATAGGTTGAATGACACGTCTGCCATAGCCTGATGGGGTCTGTATCGTTTTTAATCGTACTTTTAAACTGCGGGTTTCGGGTAGTAACCCGAGAAAAAGAAAAGAACTACAAAATTCAACTGCTTTACGGCATATACGTCACTTCCACCAACACACACACTTCCTTACATTCGGACGTGCGAGCCCAACTTTGTTCGTCGGATAATATAGTCATGTCCGAAGCAGCAGAGACAAATAAGAAAGAAAAGGTTTTGTTGGAGGAAAGCAATAAGAGGAAATGAAAAAATGATGGGATTAAAGGCAGGACGAGGATCAAAATGTGACCAGGGTTTGCTCGTCGGCGTGAGCTGAAGGAGGCGTGCCCGACCGATGCTGTCCTGCTTGTTACGGTGAGCTACCACTCAAACATTGAACTTACTGAAGTATCATATAGATTCTGTAAAATGGTAACCAATAGACTACTATAATGACGCTGGCTTGTAAACGTGAGCATCGTGATTATTTGGCGTTTAAAAAAAACAAAACCCATGAAATTATATTCATATGACATGCTGAAACATATGCCACTGACTGTAACGTTACCTGGGATGAAGACATTTCACACGCGACGCCAGAAGAACTCCTCTTGCAGTTTTCAGGGGAACTGTTAGTGCTGCACCGACCGCACCGACCCGCGGGACGCTTGAAGTTATTTGGCCCGCACCGCACCACTGTATATATTTTTACAACACGCCGCGCACCCGCGACCATTAAATAGACATACGGGGTCCGCGGGTTATGAGACGAGACTAGTTCAGGGCTATCAGGGTTGTCATGTCAACAAATGCACGCGCGATGGCATCCCCTGTTGTAGGATTACAGAGCTTACGACAGTAGTTGAGGACATAATTTTTTCCAAACTGTAGGGGGACCCCGAGAGCAAAAGTAGCCAAGTGGGGCTTTAAAAGAAGAGATTGAAAAAATGGCTGCACAACCACCAAATAGTTGGCAATGTGCACTAAGTAGGTTATGTTAATCTGCATTAAACAAAAGAAGAAGGGGGGAGTAGAATGGCATGCTCAATCTTAGCGTCTGTTTCCATAGTGAATCATCGATTCGTCGCTCTGTTAAGAATGTTTTGTAAGTTAGCTGGGAACATGCTCAGAGTATATACATAACATAAGTTCTATAACATAAGTTCATTACATAAGTTCAGAGTTGAACTGAACTTAACACCCGTATGCATTTTTGGAACCAGCATACCTGGATTAAGCAAGGTTTGGGTTAATCAACCGAGAGTTCAAGGAATACGTGACGGTAAGTGAACCTTGCTTTCAGGAATATCCCCCAGTTGAGAAAAAGTAAGTAACGCAAAATAACGCAACTAGGTACAGTTTAGGGAGTTAACATCATATTGTAATTAATTACTTTTAAAAGTTACTTTTCCCAAAACTAGCAGCCACTTTTAACATTTTAGCATAAAGGCATAGATTTTTGCATGGACAATTGCCAAAATCTTTTTTATGTTATTCTGGTGTGTGTGTGTATTGGTACCTGGTCGTAGGAGAGTGATTCCACAGCCTCCTCCTCCTGCCCCTGTCAGTTTGCTGTGCAGCCCCCTGGCCAGAGTGACCCTACACAATGTGTCCAGAGACGAATGACCCACACCCATCACATTCAGGTGGTGCTGGTTTATATCAATTAGCTCCTGATGACAAATGACACACAGAGAAAAGTCTAAAAAGGATCAATAAAAATGCCTCCATCCATCAGGGCTTTCTCTGGTCTTCTGCCACTTTTTATTTAAAGGAAATGAAGAAGGGCAGGAGATTATGGGCAGAAACTGAGGAACCGGATAAAGATTCAAATTTGCATCACTCTTGTGCCCTACTCAAATCAATGTGTAAATGCTCAAACTGCTGGGCCATGTGTCCAACAACACAATAGCATCTTTGCTCTTGTGTAATGTAACAAGGTTTGCAGGAATACAGACAATTGTAATAAATTAAATAGATCACTATATTGGTTGTTTATAACACAAAATGTTTTGTTTGTTGCAAATGTAAGGGTTTAGCTAAGATTGATACCACTGACTGGGAATTGTATGTCACCATATCCATGTCCATTTGGATGTACTTATTTACATGCAAAAAATAAATGACGACACAAAACCATGCAACCATTTTACTAATGTTAGTAATGTTTTGCCTAGAAAATAATGCTAAAACAAAATACTGGGGTCAGTAAGGTTTATTTAGCAAAGACACATTAAATTGAACAAAAGTGACAAAAACATTAAAATAGTTTAAAATAATATATTTTAGATAAATGCTGTTCTTTTGACCTTTCTATACATCAAAGAATCCTAAATAAAATGTAGTTTTAAAATCAGGTTATTACACAGCACAACTGCTTTCAACACTATGACTGTTTTGAGGACCAAATCATACAAAAAAACTTACCAATCCCAAAAGTTTTAACTGTATTAAATCACAAAAGCAACTGCAGATTTTTTTTAAATTCCCTAAATTTATCTCAGACAGAAAAAAGAAGCAAAAAAATGAAAACAAGTGTCTGGCACAAATAATAATATACATCTATTAATTCAAATTTCCTTCTTATAAAGGAAAAGCTGTGTGATTGTACCTCTAGTATGTTGTAGTGCTCAGCTGAAGGGCCGTGTGCAGCTATCTCTGTGAGAGTCTGTTCACAGGTACAGGACACGGCGCTGACGGACTCCAGAACTGGCTTCATTACGGAGGGAAACTGCAAAACATCAGTGCAGAGGACTAAAATGACAAAAAAGTACTGCACAGGTGAGGGAACAACATTATTCATCAAGCAAAATGATCAGCTTAAGCTTGTCACAGTACAAGATAATTATAATGGTCATCCTTAGTCAAGCATAATATCACCGTTCAACTGCAACTCAAACTCTTGCTACTTGAAAATAATAGCCCAATGTGCTGCCATCGACATTCTCTAATAAGAAATGAATGTGCCATTATTGACAAATTAAATAGTCAGTGGTGGGGTTTGCGTTTAACTGGTTTGGGGTTAAAAAATATTATGCAGCTTTGACAGCTGCCATTAAATTAGCAGACAAAGTCGAATAATAGCACATGTATGCCACCTAAAAGGCTGGAGTTTGAACAGAAGAAAAAAAAATCAATGGCATCTGCTCTTGGGTGCTTTACGAAGTGTCAAGTTGAAGCATGATATCCTGCCATCGTGCTGAATAATTTCAACCAGATATTCTATAAACTCTCATTTTTGTGTTCAGCAGAAGAAAGTAAGTCATGCAGTTTGGAATGACATGAGGGTGGGTCATGATGATTCATTTTGGGTGAACCGTACCTTTAAAAGAAATTCTGAAAGAGGGTGGAAATTGTTGAGTAAAACTAAATTACGCTTGTTCATGGCTCATTCCTTTGACTTATAATGCCATGAAAGTGTAGAATATGACCCCTTTCAAGCCTGTCATGACTCTTTCCACCCTAATAATACCAGAATTCCACTTCACCAATCGGGATGTGCCAGCAGTGAGGCTACCTGCTGCCGTTGTCAGGGTAACAGAGCACAGGAGCGTTGGCAGAGTGTTTCATTTGGACCTCTTATAAAAGGCACTCAGCACTGGGCCCCTGGAGTGTTCCTACCTCATACAACACCGGCCATTATGCTAATTGAAGGGCACAGGAATAAAAATATGGAAGCAGGCTGGGGGGAGTCATTTACTACCTTGTTAATTTTGTCCTTCACTCCAGAAACAAGCACTTTGGTGCTACGTGGTACTTTGGTGTTAGTGAGAAGGATCCTCAAAATGGGGACCCTGGGGAGGAAATGAACCCAATAACACACTTAGAAAATTATGTTGGTTATGAAATTTCATTGAAACAACTTTTTATATACTTTACTGATAAATCGGAACAGTAACTCAAAATAACTTTGCACAGTAATATTTTACCTGCTTAGTGGAGTTATATTACCAGCATGGTATCTTAAAAAGCCACCTGTTATAGAAAGCATAAAGTGAGAGTTTTGCAGTGCTGTGTCGTATACGTAGTACAAAAAAAATACATCAAGTAGAGAAGATTCATGAATGCATAAGACAGCAGTCACAGGCTGAGAGTCATACCCCATGTGCCAACAGCATTATCCACCCCTGAAGGGTTACCATGGATGATCTTCTCGCCCATGAATGCCCACCTGTTAATCAGCTCCATCTCATCTTTACACCATCTACAACAGAACATTTTCAATTAAACAGGTACACAAGTCTTGTTGCCAATAAAAAAAAAGTAAAATATGGTCAATGGTTAGCAAAAATAACTATATTGTGATATATATCATTATCGTGAAAAAAAATTGCTCATCAGTCTGAACAACCAAGGTAGCCACAACACGCATAACCTCGAGGCGGATGGGCTACAACAGCAGAAGACCCCACCGAGTAACACTCATCTCCACTACAAATAGGAAAAAGAGGCTAAAATCTGCACGAGCTCACAAAAATTGACAGTTGAAAACTGAAAAATGTTGCTTAGTCTGATGAGTCTCGATTTTTGTTGAGACATTCAGATGGTAGAGTCAGAATTTGGCATAAACAGAATGAGAAAATGCTGGTGGTGGTGTAATGGTGTGGGGGATGTTTTCTTGGCACACTTTAGGCCCCTTAATGCCAACTGGACATCGTTTAAATGCAACGGCCTACCTGAGCATGGTCAGAATCAATGTCCATCCCTTTATGGCCCCCATGTACTAGGGTTTGAACGACTTCCGATTTTTTTAATTCGACATTTATGTGATGAAAGTCGAATCGACGTCAACTAGTCGCTGATGACGTCATTAATGAACAAATAAGCCTGAAAATTGAGCTGAGACACGAACACGGATTTTCTTGTGCACAAGACAGCTAATATATGACACAGCACTGCAAAGCTCTCAAGTCTCACACTTTGGCCGTGAGAAACACATTTCAACCCGTTCTCACGCAGAGAAATCACTAGGGTAACACACACGAAGTTGCGCGCTTTCAGACGAATCAAGCGAGCTCCTCAGAGTTCTGAAGGCCCTGCCACGCACCAGTTAATCTAATCTAAAAAATATATAGATACCGAACAGCCAATCATAAAATAGATTTGCTGTATCTGGGTAAGATTTAGATATTCCCGCCACAAGAACGTTTACGCTCTGATTCCAACGTCACATTCTGTGATTCACGGCCTCACTCCTTGATTCAAATGCTCGCTGAAGTAACGTTAGTTGGCAACTACAAGCCCCGATGAAAGACGTTGCAGAGACACAAAGATAATGGTGTTCAGTGAAGTTTCTAAAAGCACTTTGTGTTGCCTGTTCTTAAACCCTCAACAAAACTTAAAGGAAACATTTGTCTCGAAATCGAAATCATGATTTGTATGAAATGCCTTTTGCTATCATGTACGTTAATGCGCTCTCACTCAGTGAACATCTGTGCTCACCTGCACTCGTGAATGCAGTGATGGACAGCTGTCCTCCTTCGACTGGTGTTTGGATTTAATGTAGTTTCTCAAACTCACTTTCATTAATTAATTTTATTAAAAGTAATTCCATTTTGTAACCATGATCATTAAGTGATCAAATACAGTCGAGTTATTAACATGCTCCACAGCACCACCCAGTGGATTTAGTTATAATTGCGAGATTTAGAGGGATGTATAATGGATTCACTGCATTTACGGCCAGCGAAGCAATATAGTAAAATTTAAATATTATTTTTGTTTTTCCAATATTAATCACAGATCGAATACCCCTGCACACCCCTATTTATGGAAGCTTAAGTGTAGCAATATTAAATTAGCAATGCAATATGCAAAATGGCAATGCATTTTAGCATTTAAATTTACATTTTCCATACCATGTGTGCAACATTTCGAGCAAAATGATAATTCAAATTGAATAATATAATTTACATTTGCTATTTCCTACACTAGTTTTAACATATACTTTAAACATACATTTGAATACTTTATATAAGTTGCAAAATTCAAATGAAAATGTATTACAGAAATAATTAGATGTGTTTAACATGTTCAAGCAAAATTATTATTTAAATTTTATTATTCTAAATTGAATTTACACTCCCATTTAAGATACTTGCGATTGCATTTTCATTATATGTCCCGCAATGAATGTAGCTAAATTCAATGTGGAATTGAAAATGCAATCCGAGCCGATGAAGTCTCCGCCCCTGCCCGGTCAATCACCGCATCAAGGTGGGGCCAGGTGCTGGAAACATGCGGCAGCAAAGATATGAGCGAGGCGTTCACTGCCAGATGAAGAGGAGCAAGAACACAGAAAGTCTTGCTGAAGTGAGCTGTAGTTTACAACAGATTATTTTACTCTCAAATAATCTTAGACAAGCTGCCCATGATTATTGTTTGCTTTATCAGTATGGTTGTATGTCATTCCAAAAATTATGCCACGTATCCTTGTCACCGCACTAGCCATTATTTTTAATGGAAAAGAGACATAGGTGTGTTATTCAAGCATTAATAAAATTTTGCATGGTGGCAACTTTTTTTTTTTTTACATTTCGTTATTTTGCCTTAAAATGTATTTTGTTGGAAATATTAACTGAATTCAGAAATGTTTTTGAAATTAAAAACTTTGCATTTAATAAACAAAATACATTTTTGAAATAAAGACTGTTTGGAGTGGGGTGCTCCTTTTCCTGAATCCACAGCCTTTGTTGTTATTTTGAGTGTACACAAATAAAAGTAGACAGTTTATAATTATGTCTTGTACTTAGCCATCTCTATAGCAAAAAATGATGGCGTATTGGTGTGGGAGTTGTTTCCGCTGTCATAAAGAGAGGAAAAAATACAACCATACTGATATAGCAAACAATAATAATGGGCAGCTTGTCTAAGATTATTTGAGAGTAAAATAATCTGTTGTTAACCCCAGCTCACTTCAGCGCAACCACGCATGTTAGGGTGCCACCAACCCCTGTGCTGAAGGCCTCAAAAACCTGCTACCAACACCTACAAACACCACTCACACTTACACTTAAAGATTACATCTATATGAATGCATTAGTGAGTGATTGCGTGTGAATTAATTCTACCAGCAGCATCTCTCTACTAATAGTGAAGCTGTGAGTTTTAGTCATCAATAAATATATGCTAGAACTTTTCAGTTTCTACTCTATTTTATTGATAAATCACAGAACAGTGTTGACGATACATTTCTGCGCTACTGAAGGGTTTTGTGTGAGGCATGCGCGATCTCCACGTGATGTGTGATCGGTTATGTGTGTGCATTGCAATGCAGCACGCATTAGTTTAGCACGATGATTAACTTAAGTGTACAATGAGCGAGCATTCTCCTGATCAATTTTGAGCATCCAGATGGTATAAGCAAACATTTCTTGTGGAGAGCTCTCTGAGTATATGCATTTATTTGTCATTTTTAACTGTTGAAAACAGAGCCTGCAGGAAATTGCTTATCCTGTTGTGCCCTCTATAGGCCCTCAACTAGTCGATGTCAAGCTTAAAAAAAAAAAAAGACAAAAATGCATTTGCCCACATATCTTAATGTAGGAAAGAAGTTAAATAAGCCCTATTTCTAAAAACTGTGGAGTGTTCCTTTAAAAGTTCCTTTTAAAGAGTTAAAAGTAAATGAAACAACCCTTACCTACATTACCTACATACCGTTAAAAGCCCCATAATTCATTCCAATGAAGTGTTACCTGGCTGACTCCTGCTGTGATGTATGGGACGATATGGTCCCTCTGGCAGACAGCAGAGCAGCAGACAGGCAAACGTTATAGGCGGCGCTGGAGCCTAACCCAGCTCCTGTGGGCAACTCTGACCACACTGACACTGTGATACTGGCCAGAGCTCTAGAAAAAAACAGCAACAGAGTTCACATGAAGCTTTTAAATATTTGCAGATTTCAAGTGCCCCTATTGTGCCATTTTAAAAATTCCTCATTTTATTTTGGAGGTCTCTTACAATAGGTCTCTTAAAAAAAAACGTACTTTTCCTCAAATTATACAATTAAAACATCATCTATTTTCTGAAATATTTTTTTTTTTAAATCAAGGATTCAATCTTTCTAAACCCCTCCTTACTGAGAGCCTACTCTGCTCTGATTGGTCAGATGGCCCAGTCTATTGTGACTGGTCTAGTTTATAGTGCGTGACAGAAACAAGCAGCAACCTCCCCCAGGTTTCTGTTGAAGCTAGTACAAATGTGACTTAAGCTGAAATTCCTCAACTGGCCACTAGGCACAGGCTCCAGAAGGGAGCAGAATCTCATTGAGCCCCATGTTAAAATGCCCGACTTCACAGCAGAAAAAAAACAAAAAATAATGTTTAAAGCCTGGTACAAATTGAGGTTTTGGTCTATACGGCTAATTTTGCCCTTCATGACAACTGTGAGGGGGGTGAATTTTTTTATATAACTCATTAGTTTACATTATATGAAGCCTTAAAGTTCTGCATAATTAAAGGTGTGGCCACTTTGAGTGGCAGGTGGATAGTTTGAGGGCAGGTCAAAGTAGATATTGTTTGTAAGCAGCCAATAAAGACCACAGGTGGGTATTAGAATCAGAATCAAAATGAGCTTTATAATAACTTTATTTTTTATATTTTTTATATGCCAAGTGTGTGAAAACACAGAAGAAAAGCTGTTATGGAGATTATGTTAATTTGTTACAAGCTGAATCTGTTCTTTCTTTTGAAAGACAATAACTGCACGTTGATATTTGAATCATTGCAGACAGCTATATGATATATTATGTAAAAAGGTAGCATAATAGATCACTTTAGTGCTTAAGTGTTCTTACTCTGCAAAAACAGTCAGGTACATGTAGAGGAAAGCCAACACTGCCATGCTTCTTGTGTCGGTGGAATCATCTGATATGCCTGTGAATTCACGTAGTCTCTTCAAAAGATCTGTGTCATGTTCCTTCAGGTCCCCCTGCTCTGCTGAAACAATGATCAGTTAAAGAAAAACAGAAATGAAAAGCCAGAAATGATTGCTTTCTGACACTGCATTATTTCAACCTCAATGAACAGACAAGGTATATACAGGAGAAAATAATGAGTTTTTATTTTTTATTTTAATAAAAAAACATATATCTAGCTCCTCTCACCTTTACACCCAGCCAGAAGTGGCTGCAGTGCAGTTATTTCCCAGGACAGAAAAGTGTCAATATTGGGGAGGTTGATGCGCACTTCACTGGATGACGTGGACTGCAGCCGCAGATATGTGCGCAAATTCAAACTTACAGCCAAAGCAACCTGTTTAAGATTGATCAAGAACAGAAGAGGGACTGTAAAGCTGCTGTATGTAAGAATGACAGCTAGTAGTTGAAATGGGTACTACCGTCCAAATTCTAAATATTGTTAGCCTCACACCCGCCCTTCCACCTCAGACTCAACACTCACACAGGTTGCTAGTTTAGGACACGCAATTGGAGCGAGCTCAATTGAAAATTTGAGGCGAGGAGACTTACACACTGTAAGTTGATGAGTTGATATTTCATTTTAATATGCTTCTGTTCATAGAGATTGTTAGATGGACGCTAATGCTTTTTAGGTCGGGTAGAATCTGAACCAGTTTGTTTGCTGACTTCCATGGCAGCAATACGGTGTGTTTTCCACCAACTGGAAAACCGGGGTGTCGAAATACTTTTGGGTAAAATGGCAGTGTGCAGTATCGCACAGATCAAAACAAAAACAGAAATTCCGACACAGAACACACATTTCAAAGTAGAATAACTGGCTGTAGCATTGTTTTCAGAGAAACAAGTGTGAACTCATGTTTCCTGACTATCTGCAAACAAACTGTGGTATTTTTATGCCGTAGTGCGGTCAAAAAATGTCATACAGCATCTTTAAAGAGATAGTTCACCCAGAAATGAAAACACAAAATAATATATTTTAAAGAATGTTGGTAACCAAACAGTTGACGGTAGCTATTGACTTTCATAGGGTCTTCTGTTAACTGTTTGATTACCAACATTTTTCAAAATATCTTCTTTTGTGTTCAACTGAAGAACGAAACTCATACAGGTTACGAAGAACACAGGGGTGAGAAAGTGATGGCAACATTAAAATTTTAGCTGATATATCCCTTTAAATTCAGTTTTGCAACTGGACAAAATAAAGCTGAATGATCTGAATGATAAAACATTTTAACCCTAAAACCAACACTACAACAGTTGTTATTAAGTGATACCAAATTAAATAATACCTACTAAAAAATATTGATTAAAAACAACAGTAGTAAAAACGTTACATGTTGCAGCTTGCTTAAAAAAATAAAATAAAAATCCAAAATACTGCCAACTGAGACCGTATTAAATTAAAATATCATATTTAGTATTTTTTCAAGTTAGTATTCGACCTGAAAATAATTAAACTGTAATAACTTTTTACAACATTTTAGTGATTTGAAAATTATTACATCGCCTCAAAAATATAACTTATATAATACAGCTTTTGTAGCAAAATGGAATAACTATAAATGTTAAACTATACACAACATACAAAATATATATTTATTATATATTATATACACACATATACATATATATATATATATATATATATATATATATATATATATATATATATATATATATATATATATTAAATACACATAATGAAATCAAAACGAAAAAAAATAAAGAGACTATTGCAATGATTTTCAGGACAATAAAACATAATTTTCTATCAAATTTTCTATAAAATAAAGCACATAAGGATCCAAAATATCCTTTTAGAAATAGATTTGTCTAAACCAATGACTTCCTAAAACACTTTAATGAAGGAAAATGAAGAAGAAAACAAAAACAAAACAATTAATAGAAGTCAATGTTTCGGGTCTCTGATGATAAAACACCCACCTTTCCGTGCACGACAGAATGCTCACCGTGGAGAATTACTTTCCCTGGCGCTGAAACGAAAAACTCTCTTGTTTGCATTCTGATTATAAGAGCTTGCGTCAAACTTCTAAATTTGCAAGATATTTTGCAGAAAACGTATCAGTATATTCTGACCAAAGCAAAAAACCTTGCTAAAATCTCATATTTGTACTTATTCACCGAGCTAAATACAACGCACTACTCTTGCATCAGGTTAAAATAAAAGTTTAGCTAAATAACCGAGAAATCCTGAGGTAAAGTGTCATACACAGTTAACCATCGCTTCGGCTCGTCCATTGCCATACACGTGAAACTCCGCTGCAGTTTGAACCAATCAGAATTGAGCTCTCACATCGCTGACTCTTAACCCGCCTATCAGGATGAAGCTTTCATAGTCACCGACTCTCAAAACACCAATCGAAATGCGCACCACCTCGCGTCATAGGTTGCGCCATAGAACGTCCGTCTACGGGCAGCATAAGCTGTCAAAACGGTCAATAGTAAACACAGAAGTGCGTTTAGAAATGTTTTAGCGTTTATGATGTTATCTTTCGTGACCAGGTCCACAGGTCTTCACCGTGCCCTTCGTTTAGGGACATGTATGAGCATAAAGCAGATGCAGTCTGTGTGTGGGAATGAAATAAGGTAAAACGACTGTTGGAGCTTTGAAGCCCAAATCACACGTGTTCCAGGCTAATGTGGCCAATGAACTACAGTGAATCAGTTCAGATACGTTGTGTGTTTTTTCTCACTTTTCCAAGGTATGCCAGCACATCTGAAGAAAACAGAAGAATTCCCAAGATATACACAAAAACTGGAGATAAAGGTTAACGTTATTTCATTTTATGCTCGTGCTGGCAGCCTATATTTTGGGATTTTGAAATGATCAACAGTATATATTTACCTCAAATTTGGAAATGATGATGATGGATGCTAGAGTTGCATGTCAAACTGAAAGTCTTTTCAATGTCTCGCCTTATTAGGCTTTTCCAGTACCTTCACAGGTGAGAGGAGACCAAAGGAGGATCTTATATTTGATGCTTTGGGAACAACGGATGAATTATCATCAGCAATTGGGTAATGGATAGAGTTAATGTAGCATAATGTGTGGGTCAAATTACTTTAAAATGCTTTTCAACAAGAAATCATCTGATTTTCAGGTTAGCAAGAGAATTTTGCATTGACAGTGGCCATTCGTTCACAGATCAGCTGGAGAAGGTCTGTTTCTCTGTTTGATTAGAAGCAATGAATTTTAACTGCAGTGGACCTGAAATTATTTGGACACTTAAGCCACTCTTTAAATGCATGAAGGCATGTGCAAATAGATTTTGCTAGGCCTTTCCACAGAATTAATTCCAATTTACAATTACTTTTAACTGGTATCAAGTTAAATTTAGTGGCTGTCAGTTGACCTCAGATTTAAAATGTTTTCAAATAACTGGCACATGGTTTACATTTTTGCATGTCTTAAGTGTCCACATACTTCTCTTGACTGTACAGATCCAGTGTGTACTACAGGATGTAGGATCAAATATCGCCACTCCACGGTCCTCGGCTAGAGACAGTCACATCCGTAAGCTCTAAGCAGAACCAAAGGATGTTTTTTTTAATGTTCAAATGCATTTAAATATTGAATTGCATAGATTAGCAGTAAAATATGAGTATTATTCTTATGTTCCTGTTCCAAACAACAGAGAAAACGAAGTTCAGCTCTCAAGCTGTGATTGAGTTGGAAAGGTGGATTGATTCACTGACTGAGGAGCTGCCTCCTCTCACCAACTTCATACTTCCTGTATGTATTTTCTAGAAATATGTATGCTTACTTAATCTCCAGAGTTGACTGTCAATTAGACACTAGATTGGAAATTGCAATTGTTGTCTGATTTGGGTTGTTAAAGTCACCATGAAATCAAAATTCATATTTTATCTAATTCCTGCGCCCTCGTAATCTATAGATTAATTTCCCCTCCCTCTTGCAACAGCATCTCTTCTCTGATGACGTGGGACAACATGTCAATCTCAAGAGATTGCAAAAGCAAACCATAATGATCCAGTCAATTTCCCATGGATAAAATCAAGTCCCACCCTACATTTTTTATTGTTCGATAAGCTGTTACACTCGGATATATACGTCACAATAGGGAAGAAAAGATTATCCCAACTTCTGTTTCATGTTGACTTTAATGACATGTTGATGACAATTAATATTGTTAGTAAGGTGATTACTGAGGGAAAGCCATTTAATATCATACTCGATTTGCAGTCAGGAGGGAAAAGCAGCGCAGCTTTACATGTGGCCAGAGTAGTGTGTCGACGGGCTGAACGCTGGTCAGTCTCAAATTCACACAAACAATATTCTCATTTTCACTTGTGTTACCTTAAAGCTGTGTCAGTATCAAATGTTATCTATTACAGTGTTGCCCCTGTTGTCCGTTCGGGTGAGACAGACCCTGAAGTTGCCAGATATCTGAACAGGTATGAACTTATTCTATTATCCTTGTCATTATACATCATAAGTCATTAAAAGAGTATACATTAAACTTTTTGCTTCCACAGATTGAGTGACTACTTGTTCACGGTGGCTAGGTATGCTGCAATGAAAGAGGGAAATGCAGAAACCATCTACAAAAGACCTGAATAGGGGAAGAAGAAAACATCTCACCGAAAATTTCAACCATGTTCATAATACATATATAAATACAAAAACACTGATCTGACTTTTGGTCCCAGAGTATACTTTATGAAGTTTTGAGAAGCCTAACAATAAACAAGGGAACATATTTAAGCTGAAAAATTTTGAAGTTTATGAAGTATATTCCCTTCATGTCAAATTAAAATGGTCACTTTATATGTGCTTTATGAATTACTTTGATTAACTACTGAGGTTAAGTAATTTTAATATTACCATCTGTAACCTGAAATTTTTTGATTTTTTTATATAAAAATACATCAAAGTTTAAAATAACTACATTTGTTTTTGAAAGGAGCTCACCAAGGGTGCCTTTGATCAAAAATAAAATAAAAAACTGATTTAAAACAATTTTTATTTTAATATATTTTAAAATATAATTTATTCCTGTGATGGTAAATACACATTTTCAGCACCATTACTCAAGTCTTCAGTGTCACATCATGGTCCTTCAGAAATCATTCTAATATGCTGATTTGCTGCTCAAGAATAATTTCTTAATACCAGTATTATCAATGGTGAAAAAAGTTGAGTTGCTTAATATTGTTGCGGGAACTAATACAATTCAATGAATAGAATATTCAAAAGAACAGCATTAGGTACTAATTTATAAAGGTGTATATATATATTGTAATTTTATGTTTCCATTACAAATAACACTAGTGCTGTTTTCTCCCTTGAATGAATAACTTGCATTTTTGTAATATTCTCATTTAAAAGTCACTTTGGATAAAAGTATCTGCTAAATTAATACATGGAAGCATAAATGTGCCATTTACTCCAAGAGGACTGTCCCTGCATAGTTGTACAGAAGAGTTCTATGAGACAGATTCATTAAAAATTCCCATGTTTTAATACATATGTTTATGCAAAGGTTTAAAAATGGTGTTATATTAAAGGATTAAAGAGACTTTCCCACAGCCAGGGTAAAAAGGCATTTGCTTTGTGTCCTCTCTGCAACAGTGGCTCTTACAGTATAGCGCACCAACCCTGACTCCTCAGATTCAGAGAACTGGCCAGACTGACCAAGGACAGGTTGTGGTCCTCATAAGGTGGATAACGCAAGTATGCCATGCACTCAATCCGGGTGGTCCGCAGAAGACAGGACTTCTTATGAGAGAATGCATCAAAACTGTAGTGACCATGATAGGAGCCCATTCCACTGGCACCTGTCAATAAATCCTGAAGGTTACTGTATTAAACTCCTTTAATGATTAAACACTTTAGCAAATAGTGTTTGCATTGCCTGATTTCTTTACATGCTGTAATCAGATCAAATGAGAGCCTCACCAATTCCTCCAAATGGCAATCCCACCATCACACTCTGTAAGACGCTGTCATTCAAACAGAAACTCCCGCTGGATGTTTCATTCATTATCTTGGAAATCACCTTAGAATAAGAGTGAGAGAGTAAATGCATGTGTTTATGAGTAACATGTGCATCATTTTAAATGTAGCTATGCCCATAGGTTGTAGAGGAAGTATTTACCTTGTTGTTACTAGAGTAAGCATACACACATAGTGGTTTCTCTCTGGAATTGATGAAGGCCACAGCTTCATTTGCATCCTGGACCGTCAGTATGGGAAGGATGGGTCCAAAAACATCCTGCTGCATGATTGGATCAGACTCCACAACCTCCGTCAGAATAGTTGGTGCTTCAGTTTGAAATAATAGAAAACACAATAATTTCAATAACTATGCCTTTTAGGCATTTTTTTTCTGGATTTGGTGCCACTTTTTTATGTTTGGAGGGGTTTTGCATAATTAAGTACAGCTAAACTGGAAATGATGCAATATTAAAAATTTTCATTTAGCAAGTCTTATATTTATATCTCAGGTATGCTCTTTACTGACACTGTTGTTTTCTTGGTAAACATGTACATTAAGCAAAAATAAATAAATAAACAAACAAAAAAACTGTATTACGACCAAAACGGTTTCATGTGTTGGAAATTTTCAGTTGTAAAGGACAGTTGTAATAAAAAAAAAAGAGATGGAAATATACAATAAATACTAAAAATGATTTATGATTATTCGTCCAGTCTGTTTAGATGATAATATTTCTGCTTAGTTTTAATCCTTTATTTATTTTTCAAATTAAGGGGAAAATAATTCATTATAAACATAAAGGGCATCTGATTCATAGCAAATATACATTTTAATGTGAGCTTTTTAAAACTAAATAAATAATCTGAAATCAACCAACCCCTGGGACATACATACAAGTGCCTGGAGTTGAAGAAAAACACATACATAACTCATTACCATATTGGATTTAATTAGCATTTCGATAAAATAATGTCTGGTAATTCCACACTGCTTCCACTCACCAATGTACCTCTCCATCTCATTCACCTGACCTCCTATGAACACCTTTCCAGATTTCCAAAGCTGGTCTTTGGCCTTGGTGAAGTTCTCCTCATTCACTATCCTGCCGAAGCTCCTGGACTCGCGCGGATCAGTCCCATAGAACTGCTGGAGCGCGCAGCGGAGGGCCTGCAGGAGGTTTTCTTTGGCATCTGCATGGCACAGGACGTAGTCAGGTGCCACAGAACTTTGGCCAGCATTATGGAATCGCGCCCAGGTAATGCGACGAGCTGTGGTGTTGAGGTCACACTGACTGTCAACATAACAAGGGTTTTTACCATTCAGTACCAGAGTCACGCGAGCCAGTGTGCGAGCAGCAGCTTGAGCTACTTTAATCCCATTCTCTTTATCGCCTGAATGAAAACAGAATTAAAGCTGCTAGTACAAAAGACTTTTGACACAGAAATCTCACAAATACATAAATCCATAAAGTTGCAGCACTCTGAGCCTTGCGAAGTGTATATTTTAAAATTAAAGACTGTTAAAGGCTTTAAAGATTATCATAGTTAAAGTTTGTGGCTTTTGTTTTGAGGATAATACTGTAATCCTATGAAAATGTTTTAACAGACATACATATTTAAAATGTATACACATTTCATTCAATATACGCTAACAAAACAATCTTGTTTCTGTTTGAAATTTTGATTCTTATTGTTGTCCTAAACAGAAATAAGATTATTTTTCTTACATCATTGGTAAATGATTGTGACCCTGGATCCCAAAACCAGTCATAAGTGTAACATTTTTGAAATGGTGATTTATAAAAATAAATAAATAAGCTTTCCATAGAACAATATCTGGCAGAGATACAACTATTTGAAAATCTGGAATCTGAGGGTGCAAAACAATCGAAATATTGAGAAAAATCACCTTTAAAGTTGTCCAAATGAAGTCCTTAGCAATACATATTACTATTAAAAATACACTTTTTATATATATTTATGGTAGCAAATATACAAAATATCTTTAAGGAAGGTGATTTTTACTTATCCTAATGATTTTTAGCATTAAAGAAAAATTGTTAATTTTGATCTGTACAATGTATTGTTGGCTATAGCCAAATATACCCGTGTGACTAATGACTGGTTTTGTGGTCCAGGGACACTTGTTTTAAGCAAAAACTCAACATCCCCAGAAAACAAAAACAAAAAATCTTATGTAATTTTACTTATCTAGTAAAATCATCTTGATTTAAGAATTTTTATATATTTGGACTGGGGAAAAAAAGTCAAATCCTGAAAAAAGAAACATGAAAAAATGTCAATTGTTTTCAATTGAGCATCATAAGAAATCTTTCTTGAGCACCAAATCAGCATGTCAGAATGATTTCTGAAGAATCATGTGACACTGGAGTAATAGCTGCTGAAAATGTGCCCTAAAAGCAGTCTCTTACAGAGCCCACACTTGTACCATTATCTGATAGCCCATGTGACATCATAGCATTTTAAAATAATCTGGGATCAGCAAGGCCTTACCGGAGAAGAAAACATGATCAAATTTAAGGTCTATCATTTCTGGAATTTCGTGTGCTGCAGCTACAACAGAGTGAAAGCATTCCTGAAAATAAAGCACATGTGAAACGATTAGAAAGAACTAGGATAGAATTAACACTGCTGTGCTGATGGACTCAAAGCAGTTATGCTGTTTTACTCACATTGTCCAGGTAAGCTGGTATGAGTCTGTGTAGAAGCTCAGCTGTATGAGGGCAGGTTTCTGATGGGCTTATAATCACACAGTTACCTTAAAAAAACAAAACTATAGATCATGGTGTTTTAAACTGATTTCTCATCACCAGTAAGCACAGAAATGAAACGAACTTACCAGCTGCAATGGCACCTACTAAAGGTACCAGACAGAGCTGGACAGGACTGGTCCAGTTCCCAATGATCAATACCACACCCAGCGGCTCATTTACCACTAGACATTCATCAAACGCGGTCGCCTGGGAATAAAAGAGGAGGTGACCTCTCAGTAGAAAATGCACAAAAAAAAATGATGTGTGTAATGTTCAGAAAAGAACTCTAATACAGTGGTTCTCAACTTTTTGGCCGTTGACAACACTGTCCAACGCAATATCCAATAGAACCTCATAAAATGAATGTTCTGCTTTAATTATGATAAAGCTGCTTGTTTTAAAACATTTTTATTAACAGAAACTGGGAGTATCTAAACATTTAACCAACCACAATTATAAACTTCCAGAAGTTGCAAGAACTGTATATATTCTTCAAAAACAATAATAGTAAATCATAATAATAATTCAGTTTTGTAATAAAGCAGTGTTTACATGTCAAAAAAAGTTAAACCTTGTTTCTTAGAATTTTAAGCTGAAAGGTTTGAGTAACCAAAAATAGTAATCAGTAAGGCATCACTGCGGAAACCCCATTTTGGAACTTTTATTTATGTAGTGTCTCCTTGGTGGATTGGTGTTTGTTCAGAGGGGTGAAATGGTTGACATCATGAAGCATAAAAAAGCTTCACCAGGTTTTAGAATCATCATCATGGCTTGGGACATATCAAATACTAATAGCTCGTTAATCTTGTGACAGAGAATGGCAGCTATGGTCTTCGTCATAAGCTACTTTGACAAGCTGAGAGAAAACCCAATGTGAGGCTTTGAATGAACACATGTTGGCCAAGTGTCTGCTTCAGTCACTTCTCAGTTTATACCCAGTTGCGTTCTATGCGTTGTGGCTCCATCCACTTCTTCAAGTTGCTGATGGTGTGAAGAGCCTCACTTTTGACAATCATCAGCTCTGACATCACCGTTTCAAAGCGAGGCTGTATGAGAAAGATCACAAAGAATGTTTCATTCCACCCAAATTTGCTTTGGCTACAACAGGGTGCACCTCAATGCTTTGCAACTTTTACAAAATCATTTAGTTTTTTAATGGAAACTAAGCAAATTCACACTTAGTAAAGATTCAAATTGAGGGTCAGTAAGATTTGGTTTTTTATTTTATTTTATTTTTTTAAAGAAATTAACACTCAAAGAATGAATTAAATTGTGGATTAAAATTACTTTCAAATACTTTTAGATTTCTACAAAAACTTTTTCAAATACATTAGGGTGACCAAACATCCTGTTTTTCCAGGACTTCGATGTTTTGGTTATAGATAGTATTTTGTAATATAACAACTTTCTATCCATACAGAGGGGGTATACTTTAAATATATTGAAATAAGGCATATTTGAGTAAATTTTCGAGTATCATTTGAGTATCTCATTGCCAGGCAGTGTCCTAGTTTTTCGGTAATCAAAATATAGTCACCCTAAAATTTAGTGTTTTTTTTTTTTTTTCATGAATGAATGAATTCTGAAAAATAAAAGCTTCTAAAATTTCAGCTTTGCCCCCACAGGAATAAATGACATTTTAAAATATTTTAAAATAGAAAACAGTGTAAGAATATTTCACAACATTACAGTTTTACTATATTTATAATCAAATAATTTCAGCTTTGGTGAGCAAAACAGCCTACTTGAATCTGCGATATGGCAGTTGTAGTTTTTAAATGTGCTTAAAAGCCACAGTGTTGTTTTTTAAAACACAGTAATGATGATCCATCATAGTTTTTGTGCTTACCATTATCTCCACCACACTAGTTAAACCAGGCTACAATGCAAAAACTATGTCATATAAGAAATCGTTTGATTATAAGTTCATCTGACTTATTTGTACGAAACTCATGTTATATTTACCTTATGCAAATCCCTTCCAAGAGCATCTACAAAGTCACACTCGTGGTCCATCAACAAGCGCACCAAAGCCTCCAGCTGGGCCAGTCTGAATGTGTCCTGGGCTGTTCGTCCAGCCCTGAAAGCTGCTCTGGCTCTCTTCAGGACCTCTGAACATGCTACTCCACTCTTCAGACACACATCCTCAATCCTTGTCCTGAAATACAACCATGAAACACATTGTAATATTGCACAATATTTTTAATCAAATAAATGCAGACTTTATCAACCCCAGTTTGCAATAAAGCAGTCATTTTATCACCACTCTCATTAACAATCAGTCTGAAATTCAACATATTTTTCTTAAGCTTTAGTTAGTCTGAGCTAAAACTCTTAGGTTCTGTTTAATAATAAAAAACGCAAACTTCCAAGAAAATCAGAGTAAGTGTAAATGGGTGTAAAATGGTGAATTTTTACAATGTATACATTTTGGGGAATTTTTTATTTAATAGGTGAAAAAGACAGTAAACTATAAACTTAAAAAAATAAGCTAGTTGACATTTTAAATGCATCAATTAAAAACAAACATTTTTATTTTAGTCGTACTTACCTCCGCAGAGATTTGAACCACCTGGTTGGAGAAGGACTTGGTGGGGAGCTCATGGTTCTTCAGTTTTAAAAATATCAGCACATCACATCCAGCAGTGCACCATGGGTGAGCAGAACCTCAGCCTCTGGCAGTGCTCTACACAGACTGAGAGAAAACTGAAAGGCATCATAAGTTAATGTAAAAGAGCTTAGAACAGAAGGGGGTTATATAAACAGATTTACCTGCAACCCTCACTGTAAACATGTGACTGCTATTTTTACTTCTAGGACTCGGTTACATACATTTTGTCCCTGCATTATATAGTAACATGCTCTGTTCTTACAACATAGAGCATATATCCCATGTTTTCTTTATATATTTAATATGGAGCAGAGTTAGAGTCAGGACCAGACCCTCAAAGACCCAGAACAAGGGTAGACTCCTCAAGACCCAGATCAGTACGGTTGAAGAACCAGAAAAACATTCCTGGATTTATTGTTCTACAAAGTCATGTGTAACAGAGACAAGCTAGTAGTAGTTGCTGTGCGTGTAAACCTCACTCCTCTGACCTCAAGAGACGCTCTAGCGACTGACAATAGAGGCTGCAGCCTTTAGCCTCCTTGTTAGAGTGTCCGACTCTCATGCCAGCGGACTGGGGTTCGAGTCCCGGTCCGAACAGAAGGAGTTGCACATGCAGTTATCTTTAAGATGCTGAGCCAACCGTTAGTACGTTGGAAACTGACTGTAGTCTTTTCCTAAGATAAGACTGAGACCCATATACTAAAATATACGATCACGACCGATTACATATTTATAGGATTTTGAGAGGTTTCAAGTTAAAGACCAAAACTCTAACTCTGATCTGACAATGTTCTAAAGAAGAAACACACTACATGTCTTTTCAATCAAAGAATGTAAATGATTACAGAAAAACAACTGGGCATCATACACTAAAAGACTGAGGATCACAAATTACCATACTTTCACGTTGTCCGAACACAACAAACTCATGCAGAAACAATCACCTTGTGCTAGAAGATATATGACAAGTAAAAACCATGTGTTCTAACATCAGTTTAATATCTTTAGACTGGATAGAATCATATAAAAAAATGTATGTGTGGCAATCATACTGTTATTTTCTGTGAGATCTGCCAACTTCAATCGGCCAAAATCTGCAGACTGTCTCTGACTTTTGGCAACAGGCTTTGACAGTAAATCAGGACAAAACTCTGTGCAGAAGTCACGTAGTGCAATCCGGTCTTAACTAGCCTCTCACCAAATAATCAAATAATAAAACGACAGTAGACAATGTTTGTTGTTTAGTAAAGTTTTTAGATTTGGATATTCAAATGTTTACATGGTTGTTCGACAAATAAAAGTCTACATTTTACAGAGGAAATTTTACTGTACACATGAATAACTTTACAATGCCATTGCTTTTGTAATATACTGTGTATATAACAACCTGCAGTTCACGTAGTGCAACCAAATTCAAAAGACACTTCTTCATCAGGTAAATGAATAGAGAACAGACACTTTAAAGGTAGTTGCATCCCTATCTAAGAGAGAGAGAGAGAGCGCAAGATTCTGTGACATCATGAAATTCAGGTGAGTCGTTTCACCATACACAGCACGGTCCATAAAAACTCTTCATTAATGTGAATATTTTTGCATTTACAGCGTTAAGCCAAACACATTCCTCATCCGCAACACCAACCATAGCACTTGAACATCTTTCAAAGGGAATATCATGTTAATGTCAGTTAATTTAAATACCAAACTCTGCTATGGGAAACAGCCTAAGCCCTTGTGCATTAGGACAATACATTTATAACTTAACATTAACAGTAACGCATACAAAAAAGTTACATGAGCTTAAAGCCATTTTCACATCTACAAATGTCTCTATGCATCAGAAGATACTTTCATGCCTTGATTTATGATGAACTGGGAGGGGGGGCAGACAGATAATGGTAGGTTAACTATTTAATTTTGCATATACTGCATACAAAGGGAAGAGGGTTTGCATATATTTATATATATTCTGGAATAACTACAGCCGTTTACAGCTTTTTAGAGACCTGAAACCAAGGGACACAATCGTCATAATTCATCCCAAAATCAAAAGAAAAACTAAGGAAAAAAACATATTTTGCAAAACAAAGCCTCACTAAATACAAGCACTATATCCCAAAATATTATCTGGATATAATGACTTAAAAAAAATGTAAAATAAATACTTCTATGATGTATACTTAAAACTGTAATTTTCTAATTCATATAAATAATATACATTTAAATAATGCATTTGATCATTTAATAATTTGTTTTAATAATATATATTCAATTTGTTTTCTTGGTGGTCAATTTAAGTCTTGATGTAGCTAAAAATAGGCTTTCCTTTTATTTTTTTGCAAAACATATTTTCTGTTTTTCCTTTAGATTTGGTGGGGGGTGGGGGATTTCTTAAAAGACTGACCCTAACCTTCATTATGCCAAAGAAAAAGAAATAGAAAAGTAAGAACACAACACAACAGCATAGACAGCAGACTCTGACCTGTGTGACACGGACATGGAATCCTTTGAATCATCCTATGACATCATGCAAAGGGAGATTTTTTGTCAACTCGGAATAACAATTTATGATATTCCATTGAGCCCGTCGACTATTCAGAGAAGTCGCTGTAACACTCTCCCTTAAAGAAAAAAAAGTCCCTTCAAGAGCTGGTTTGATAGCTAGTCGTCTTCACCGTATGGCTTAATTCCAGTATACGCCGCAAGAGTTAGTGGGAGATGACGGGGGAGAGATTTGTCATGTGATGATTGATTACTTCCAAGCTGGAGTAAAATTACTTTTAGTGGTTGCGTTCTTGCCTGTATTAGTTGGTCAATAAGACAGCGATAGAGATGAATAGCATGAGCAGAATAACGAGTATAATATAATGAGCAAAAAGGAATGCCAACATCACATTAGGCCGATGATGCATTCTGGGTCAGGGACCCTGTAGTGTATACCATGAGAAAGCAGGAAAGGAAAGATGTATCTCTGCAGGGACATCTCTTATCTGACATACTGCTGGCTCTGCCTCACTGAAGTCAGTCAACAGTGCTGGGTTTCCTCTCAGCGCTCTGTCCTCAAGTCCAGCAGATGCTTAGTGCGCTATGTGTTTGAAAGCATTTGCCATACAAACAGGCAAAAGCCTTCTTTGTGTCTTGAGTTGCATGGCTTGCATTGCGTTAATATTGCTTTCCTGTTCTCTTCCTGTGGGAGTAAGACACGGAGACCTGAGAGACAATGCTGAACTGTTTCTGCAGATCTTACATCTTTACATCCACCATTGTATCTGCTGTAACTTCAACAGGAGGTTTAGGAGTGTTCATGGGCATAGTGCTTAAAAGCCAATGAAGACCAAACCAGATTTAGTTTTGGAGTTACTTTGGATGCACGCACAGTTGACTTTCTCAGTCTCCGATTGACAGGTTTCACTAAAATCCTGGTTTGACAACATTAAATTGAGCTGGTTTAAAACTGATTGTATAAGGCGTTTGGAGCTCTTTTGGCTTCAAATGCTGAGAATGAAGAACATAACACTAAATATGGTTCTTCAAGTGGTTCAAAAACTTCTCTGAAAGTAATGTTTGTACAGTCTAATACACTTCTATGATTGAGCTTCTCAAAGCGTCTCTTAGTCTGACTTGATACGTTTAGCTCAGTAGTATTTTAAGTTAGTTTGTTTATTCATTCACTTTCCATTTGGTGGACAAGAACAGAGTAGACATTGATGGAAAAATTGAGCTTGAGCATCTCAAGATCAAGGGCCTTAATTGAAGGCCACAATGCCAATGAAGCAAGACTGTAATCTTGTAATGTCTCCTACTTCGACCTCTGTGTGATCACCTTTACCAGCTAGGTCATCGCCAGTTTTGTTGATGTTCATGTCTGTAGATGTTCGTGTTTGTACAAATAGAATGAACCAGCATGGGTTATGAAAGCTCAAAGCCAGTATTCATGCTGATTGCGTAGCGGAGTTTGTCTCTGAGGATGCTCTTCTTGCTGTAGTTGGGAAGCTTGAGCAGGTTGAAACAAGTGGATGATGTAGGGAGGCGACCGCCTGGCTCCTTCTTACGGATGGTGAAAAATCCACGGAGAACACTGCCTAAAGTGTCACCTGTGTCCTGCATACACAAATCAAACAATAAATGAGAGATGAAACAACAAGATATTTGCAGAACAGTGCATCGATTAAGATGATGAAGTGATCTAACCTGATCGTCAGATACTTCCACACAGCGGATGGAGAAAGGGGGCTTGAGGTAGGCAAAACCGAGTAGAGGAGGTCTTGAGCAGCTGGTGACAAACTGTGATGAAACAGCAACTTAATAGACAGCAATAAACATTGGAAGAACTTCTATGAGAACTTCTATAAGATTTGATAAGTGTTACCTTGAGGAACATGGCTCTCTCCTCAGGGGAGAAGTCACTGGAGAGAATGTCCCACAGCCAAAGAATGACTCTGTGGCTGCTATGGAAGCCTCCATAGTACACAGTGTGCTTCCTAGGAGAAAGAGAAAATGACATGAAACGCTATCAGTAACCTTTTTAAGACTGTTCTTCACAGCATATGATTATATGACTACAGGTGGACATCTTTACAATTTCTGGACTGATTGTGGAAAGATCTGCACAATGAATATAAAGAGGGCCTAAAATTAACACTCACCAAGCGTCAAATGCGAGTAAAAAAATCGGTGTTGGAGAGAATATGATATGAAACGGTATTACAGCCTAATATTCTTGCTACTGTCTGCTTTTAATGTTAATCAAACAATAAAAGACAAATAACAATCACTTGCTGCTCTTGACTGAATACGTTTTCTAACTTTAATAAGGATTTATCTATATTTCATGGCTGGTAAAAAAAATTACGTCTGGTAAATTTTCTTAAGTCACCGGCCATTGGCAGATGTGGCAAAAATGTTAGGATATAAATGTGGTGAAATTAAAATATTTTAACAATTGTGTATGGTAAGAAACAAAATATGATTTAATAAGGCCAGAGACCAGAATGATTGTAAAACTGAAAAAAGAAGAATGAAACAGTAGTGTGGATAGTACTTCTACACAAAATCTCATCAGAGGAGATAACAGACGAAAGCGAGACACTCTACATGTACCCGATACAAGTTAACTCGCCAGTGTGGGAGTTATTCAAAAAGGTGTTACACAACTTAGTGTTCAGGAAATGCTAATCAACACTAAGCACATCTGGTATGGTTTTGTACAGTTATGGTTACAAACTCTCTCTCCCCAACCCTCTACACACATATTTTGAGTGTGATACATTGGCCAGAAAAGACAAAATAATATTGTTATTGTGAATTCTTCTGCCACAATAATTGTGAAGTGAAAATATGATATTGTGACAGCCCTGTTTCAGATGAGTTTCATTGCCTAGCAACACAGGCAATTAAAAAATTAAAAATGGGTGTCTGTGTACTGAAGGTATGATGCATTAGATGCTTCCTTGTTGACTATAGAGAGCAAATTGGGTTTAATGTATTGCTTCATTCTTAGTTTGTATTTCAAATCAACAAACTAATAAGCAAAACCCTTCAAGGGCAGAGTTAAGAACTGCAGGTTTACTTGAGATCATCCAAGTCTATTTCAGCGTTGTCTCCAGAGATGAGCCTCTGGACCTCAGGGGTGGAGAACATGTGCAGCCACTCTGGGTTGATGATGCTGCGGAAGCCCCTGATGAATGCTGCGGTCTGCTCCTTGATCTGAGTGTGCATGCGGAAGTGGGCCATCAGGTGGATGTAGCTGATCCTGAAGGGTGGAAGGAGGGTTAATGACAAAACAATATACTGGAAAACATTCTTTTATTTTGTCCTATTCCAAGCTTGCAGATAAGTTAAGTATTTGTCTGTGGTAGCAAATCCCTAATTGCTTTTTGAACCGCTCTGCTTCCAAAACTAATTTGTTTTTTCATCGGGTCATTTCTTCTTATAGTATTGACTGTGAATAGGAGGCAGCTCTGCCATGAACATTTTATTTACACTTGAATGAAGAGACAAAATGAACTCACTTGTTTTCATTAGTGACAGGCATAGTCTTTCCACCAGGAATTAGCTCATGACAGACTAACTGTGAAGAGACAAATAAAGGAAAAGAGTATAATAGAGAACAAGGAAAGCCTATAGTCACAAGAAGCAACAAATTAGGTTGCTGACACAAAAGTTGCTTACCTGCCCCATAACCTCTTCATCATAAGATAAAGTCAGACCCAAATCACTGACATCCCCATCATAACGCTGAAAATCAAATGAATACACAAATGACATGTCATGTTACTACACTTACAGTGAGAAAAGGCTGGTTTTCTGTCATTTAAAGTGTAACACCAAAGAATAGTGATATAAAATGTACTTTAAAGGGTAACTAAACCCTAAACCAACTTTTTTTAGTTAATGAGCTGCAAGACTGGGGCTTTATTAGTGCTCTTTATTGATTCTAGTACATTTTTTGACATTTGGGTACACTGAAAAAAATGACTTTGTGGTATGGTAAAATCTATTACATTAATTCATGTAATTATTACATTGTAAAATCAAGTTTAAGTTGGAACTATATATCTTAAGTAAAATGTACACAGTCTATTCATGTAATAAATTAACTGAGAAAAAAAAAGAGTAAATTTTATCATATATTTATAAAAAATATTTAATGTTTTATAGTCACAGCACATTCACCTAAAATATTAAGTAAATTTTAATCTTAAAAGCAAAGTGCATTTGAAAATGCGCACAGATTTTTGGCAAAGATCCCACTTGTTCAGTGGTGGCAGAGACAATCATTTTGGGATGTTGCTTTTATGTGGCTGACTTATTCTAAATAAGTTTTGACTTTTCACTGAACGTGAGTTTTAATCACAATAACGGTAGCCAACGCTACATAAGTTCTTACTGAGAATTAATAGAGGGTTTTTTTATGTCACCATTATGGCGATTAGTGTTTTCTTTAGTTGGGCAGTTTGGCGACTTTTTAATGTTAGTGTTTCTCTCACTGCTGAGACTGAGTTTGCTATGGCAAGAAAAGCAGAGAAAACATGATCAGATGCTTTTGGCCGCTTGATGATCAGAATATGATCATTGTGTAGTGGCTTAATTCACATCTTATACGTGAATATGAGCAATATACTATTAACCTTGTTTTATTCTAGAAAAGATCCAGCACAGTTTTAACCAGAAAAGTTGAATACATTTTATAACAGACTGTACACTAAGCACTTTGAACACCTGCGATTTTTTCTCACACACAGATATCAAGATTCAGCCTAAGAATCTCAACAATGGTGACATGCTTCATGCCACAATGCATTCTGGGTGCATCATGCAAAACTAAGAAATATCAGCAATATTCACTTGGGTTTTGTAATTGGATGCAATGGTAATCTGAGTGAAAGTTACAATCTATAAATGAGTATTGCCAGTGCAATTTACTTGTGTATTTTACATAAAAAAAATAAGAGGTTCTAGTAAGTAAATATTACTTAGAATAGCCAGAGTAAAGATTACAAGCACTTTATGTGTGGAAAAAGTTTCCTAGCTTTTTTTAAGTAAATGTCACTCCAAAAATGTTTCAGTGTATAAAGTGTTTTAATTCTACAATATATGGTGTAAAAGAATCTTAAGGTTGAATGGTGGCTACTGCAGTCAAATTTTCCTATTGGATGTTGTAGGACATTGTGACTTATGATAGTACTTACTAAAAATGTATCAGTTTCACATTAATATCTTCACATCATTTTGATTATGATGGAGTTATATAACAGATAGGATATTATTACCAGTATTTTAGGGGTAACAGATTTCAGTAACTGCTATTACTGCCTTGTAGGATTTGATGACGTTAATTTGGAGATGTTCACCCAAGTGAATTTGGGTAACATTAAAATAATTCTGTAGATGCGATTTTTGGACACCTATCACATACTTCCACGTACTTGCGAAACATTAAAGCAATGAGACTCATGATGTGCAAGGGATCCAGGTCCTCTACTTGATATTTAATGTTTATTTTTCATTAATCATTTTTCTTTTACTTTAATCACACTAGACATCAATTTCAAGGACAATATTCAAAATCCAATCACATTTCAAACCATGAAAACATAATTCCAAACAGTACAAATGCTACAATAGTCACATTGGCACTGACCTTGATAGAGGTAAGGTTTTTGTAGAACTCTGAGTCAAGGGAGGGCAGCTCATCTATGGAGCTGTAGAAGGTGCTGTGATGGTGACCTAGAACCTGACTGAGGAAGAAAGAGGCAAAAGGCACGTCCACCACAATGCCTTCATACATGGCCTTTCCCAGCATCTTTCCAACAAATTCAAACAACTGAAGGTGGTTCTCGTGGATGCTGGAGGTTGGGGAGGGGTATAATCTCTCATTCCCACTGGTGGTCTGAAACAAAGAGAAAAGATGAAGTCAAGGTTTATTGGTGAAGTAAACAAGCTCTTATGGGGATTGTTTTAGGTGAACTGCTCCTAGCCATTTGGACTAAGAGAGAGCAGTGAGTACCTTAAACAAATTGAGCGCTGGGTTGAAAACCTTCTTGATTATCTCTTCTAAAAACTCTTTAAACACACCATCCTGGTCAATTCCAGCCTCATCCACTCCTAAATCATTCACAAACTTCACGCGGATCACTCCCTTAATGGAATTTACTGGTAGACGCCGCAGCTGATCATAACCATCCTATAAAGAGTAAGGAATAGAAAGAGATTATTACTATGATCATTATTATTATCCTACAGTCACATTTATACATTTGACACTTTTATCCAAAGTGACTTTTATTGGATTAAAGGTATACATTTTTATTAGTCCATACATTAAGTGGGAAACAAACTTGGTGCCATGCTTTGTTGTTTGAGCTACAGGAAAGCTAATAAGCATAATACTCATTGTGAATATTTTTATCTATCAAATGAATGATAAAGCATCCATTACCTCCAGCATGCGCGAGCGTCTAATGGTTATATGAGTCACGTGGGGAGAGGCGGAGCTTGTTTCCACCAATCCTAGAGTCTCTTTCTCTTTTGTCACAATGTTCCGGAACAGCAGCACTCTCTGCAACAAAAACACATCTATAAATTTCAGTTTTTGTGTTAAAAAATGAAAAAAAGATTAAATTGGATACTCTATGTCAGGAAATGGGGATCTTGGAGAGATGGAGAAATGGAGAATGAATCAATCAAATTGTCGAATTGAATTATGAATTGCATGATCAATCTACTAAAGCATTCATGACCTGTGGCACCTGAGCATTAATCATTTCTTTGATTCTCACATTTTTGTGTGGGATGACATGAGGAATGTACTGAAGTAGCAGCTGTGCTCTTTTTTTGCCTTTCTCCAGCTCCTGGAACAACAGGCTGGGCTTCAGGTCTCTGTATTAGGAGCGCAAACAAAAAGAAAACAAATGAGACATATTTTTTCCGCCGTTGCATTTATCTTCCTCCTAAATGAGAACAATAATCTCTGTAGTTTGTATTTGAATGGACCCTAACCCCAACTCTAAAGTAAAAGAAGAGAATAATTAGGCTCAGTAAGAGTGACACACTTGCGGAGCCAGTGATCTTCAGGCGTGAATCTCCTTCGACAGTCCCGCTCATACAGAACCATCAGCCAGCCGTGAACACTGTGAAATAAGTCCAGCTTCTCCCCTTTGGCATTCTCTGAAATAAATTAATGGCCACAGTCACACACAAACCGAAAGCACTTTATCACAGGCGATGGGTCAAAAAAACTGTGGTTTATCTAAACCACAAGAAATGACTGGAGAAAAAGACTGGACAAAAGAATGCAAAAACATAAAAAGTCCCTAGCTGCAAAAACAAACGTATTGGCTAAATAATACCTGCTCACCTAAAATACCATCCCAGATCATCTTGTACACAAATGTGTTGAGAAACAAGGAGATGGTGACAAGCTCTTCAATTTTAAAAGAAATCTGTTCCTCATATACCTCTATGTCATCCAGAATCCTGTAATATAAATCACACAACAACATACGCATTCACTGTTATTTCTGACATTTGTTACATACTATTTTGTAGTAGAAGTAAAAAAATACAAATAAAAATAAAATAAAAAAAAACAGAAGAAATAGAAGCACCGCCACCAGTGAATTATACAACTCTTACGTGATGAGATGTCTGGAGCAGTCACAGAAGAGCATCAGCATGGCCAGGAGCTGTTTGGACTCTTCTGTGTCATTATTGAGACACTCCATAAAGAGTCGTAGTCCACCCTGAGGGCCAAGCTCACAGATAAATGCCCACAGCTTAGGCAGCAGTTCATCCAGATACGTCAGTCCTTTAAGTAGAAAGTCAGAGTTTAAGTAGAAACCTAACATCAAGATTAACAAGAATATCAATCTAATTTATTATGACATAAAATATTGAAAGGACCAATCAATTTTTGTTTCACTGGCAAATACTAAAGTAGTCTTGGGCCTATTCTACCCTACAGACAACTATTATTCTGCACAAGTGTGATGAAAGCATACACATTTTTCCAGGATGTGGAAACAAGGTGATCTGTACTCAAACTCTTGGAGCATGTGCATTAACCTCTGGCTCTGATAAAATAGAATACGTTACTATGAGATGAAACATTACTGAAGCATTTGCTTGTGTGAATATACATTCATGTGCGTAAACAGCACTGACTCCATAAATGGTTTCATATGAAAAGCATGTACCTGTGAGAATCTGCAGGCGGATTTGGGTGAGTGTGGTGAGGGCTGTCTGATACAACACACAAATGCTGCACACTTTCTGGACCTCGGCTGAATCCACACGCTTCCCCCCAACCGGTTTCAAGATGTTCCGAACAGACGCAGACTTTTGGAACGCTCTCTTGAACAGATCTAAATGTGCAGAGTTTAACAAGGGTTCCTCAGTGAAAACAGGATGAATACAGACTTGATGAATAAACGAGACAGTGTGGCTTCCTTTAGGCCATCCTATAACCTCCAACTGTCTATTTTTAAAGACAATACCTGAATGCCCTCTAATATATTTCAGATATTTTGGCAATATATCAAAATAAATAAATAAAATAATTATAAATAATAAAATGAAGTCCATAAGAAAAAAAAACAAAATTTTCTTGATGCTTTACATTTTTATTACCAAGTCATAATTTACAATACTTTTCTTGTTTGCAATTATTTTTTTCTCTTTTTTTGGACCCATCAAAAATACTATAGAGCATATTTAACATAAGTTATATATATGTTATATATTATGTGTCCATTTAAAATGACCTCATACAGTATATCCAGGTTGTCCAAGAACATGAGAACCCTGGTTTTAAGGAAATTATTTTTTTAAGGTAATGGCAAAATATGAAACATAATTTCAGCTTATTTTTTGATTTTTTTTTTTTATCCTTTTGATTTGCTGTTTTAGCTTATTTGAAACCTTCTTTTTTTAATCTGAAATAATTTTAAGCCATCTTGTGACACCCTTTGGAAGTGTGCTGAGGCCCCCTAGTGGGTCCTGGCCCTATTGGATGATAACTTTTTTAGGGTTAGTACAAAAAAAGTGGTCAGAAATATGGCAGAAAAAATTGAGTAAGTGGTCTTCCAATCGGAGTCAACATCCTTGAGTGCGCTTTAATGATAATCCATGTCCATGTGTAATCATCTACTTAATAACTTCTGTTCTATGATTATGAGCAGCGGCGCAGCTCCAAATTTTGGGCCCTGTGTACAAACCATCTTGCTAGGCCCCGTACCATGTATGTGTATGTATAGAAAACTGACTTCTAAGGGCCCCCCCCTGCCTCGGGGCCTGGTTACTCTGTACCCTTTATCCCCCCAGTCCGACGCCCCTGATTATGAGTATGGTTAAAAAAATATATATATAGTTTAAAATGATGTATTTCTCACTTTTGACAGGCAGGTTATTCTGTAATGAGCTTTGCTGAAGAGGGGGTGGTGGGGTGGGATCTTGAGTTTCTAGCTTTTTGCTGAGAACGTCACAGAAGAGAGTGCAGATCACTGGAACTCCCCACAAACACTGTAACTGCTTTGTTACCAATGGCATAGACTCATTAAGCCTGGAGAGAAAGCAAAAAGAGAGAGAAAAAAAAGTGTAAGACAATTTAATCCAGAAACGATCTGCTTTATTTTGTCAATAAAACAATGACATACCCATAGTCAACAGTCTGGGAGAACCAGCCCAACACCGGGTGCCAGTGTGTGAGATTGGATTTCTTCTGAGACACATATCTCTGACAGTATGACAACATATCCGTCAGATCCTTGACAAAGTGTCCTGCTTCCTGCTCTAGAACTTTTACATTAAAGTATCCCAGCTGAATGAGGTTACCTGGAAACAAAACATAAGAGAGACGATGAGATAAATGATCTAGGAATTACAAACTAAGAGCTAATATGGCCCAGCAGTGTACATCTTAAGTATTGATTCTTAGCTCTCCATTCACCAGTCTACCAACATTCTCCAAATACACACACCAAATGCCTACCTAGTAAGCACAGAGTGTGGCTTCCCTCCAGACACACACAGATATCCAAACACTGCTCCTCTCGGCTTAAAAACAAGACAAACTTGCGAAAGAGGTCATGGGTCTGCATGGTGACCATACACTGCAAGGAGCACAAATTCAGACAGATGAAATCAAATCATAAACCATTTTTATTTTGAGCGTTTTTATTTTATTTTTTATAAGATGCGCATGCAAATGAGGTATTATTATCTTTCTGTATGCGTTTGTTTCTTACATCTGGAGTAAGTGTGTTGAGGTGCGAGATGAACGCTGGAACAGACATGATGTGGAGGAGGAATGACCTCAGCAGGTTGTCTGAGAAATGTGCAGCAACAACTGGCCTGAAACGCACCAGAACCAAAAGCTCATCACATTATAGGCAACTTCACAAAAATAGAGCTACTGATGTAATCAGACCGAGATGTCTCAGAGAGCGAGCAAACAGTTCTCATGGCAACAGACCTGAGTGACAGCGTAAAAACAGCCGTGAGGGTTCCTTTGGAAAGGGAAGGTCTGGATCTTGCCAGTCCATTTGTAAGCAGAATCTGCGAACAGCAAAGATCCTTATAATGTCAAGCGTTTGAAGCTCAAACTCTTAAGGTTAAGCTAGAGCTTTCGATCAGTTAAAAAGTTTAATCAGATAAGGGTTTGAATTAATTCCATATACACTTCTGTTCAAATTTTAGGTCAGTAATGAAATTAAAAGTGACAGTAAAGACTGTTAACAGATTTCTATTTTTTATACTGTTCTTTTGAACTTTCTATTTATTAAAGAATCCCAAAAAATAATAAGTAATGTTCCATACAGACAAAATGATTGAATGATTAATTTGACAATGAGGATTAATTTGACAATGAGTAGGAATGGCTGATGAAAATACAGATTTAGCGACCCTGAATCTTTGAATTAAAGTGCATATCGTTATTTGCAGGGAAAAGTTCAAAGACATAAACGGCACTAAATGAACAAAGCTACATTGACTGCCTTAATTAATAGTGCAAACCACATATTAAAATTATTTGAAATGATCTACTGACAGCCTGTGACAAGATTCTAATTGACTGTTTGGATGAGCAGTACCTGAAGAACAGAGTAGAAGCCCTTCTGATTGAGATGTCCCATTATGTTCTCACAAATCCTGTTTAAAGCAGGCTTGAGGGCCTCACCTTAGAAAAAAGACAGGAAATTCTAGGAGGGTTCTAAGAATTTTAGCCTGGAAATTATCTCAAAAGCTCTGATTACATGACACGAACCCTTTCCTCGAATGATTTTCCATGTTGATGTGTCAGTGAATGTTATCAGCATTGTCAGGTACAGCGTCACCAATTTATTATCTTGCAGTATGTCAGGCTGCAGAGAGAAATAGAACAGGAAATAAGCATTCTTCAAGAAGCACTTCCTGACCTGTACAGATAACTGACAGACTCCAAATTGAACAGTTTTGGACTCGGAATTGCTAGTATGAAACTTTAAGGATGAGTAATTCAAAAAGATAAAGAACTGAATATTACCTTCAGTTTTTTCAGGAATTCACACGAGACCCAAAGAACATCTTTGACCTGTTTCAGCCAGGGGATGGTAAGATCTTTTGAAAGGGCCAGAGATACATACCATACCTAGACAAATAATAGCTTGTCACGACAATGCAGAAATGTGGAACTAATGTAATTTAGGATAGGATAAAAAAAAAATTATTCATTGCTTGGTTAAAGGCTTACTTTAGGTTCATTCTCAACATCCATGCTACTTAGTATGATTCTACATAACTTCTCAAATCTCTGTGGAAAACAAAAAACAAATAAATCAATTCCATTATTGCACTTTGGGATTGTTTTTAACTATGAAAAGGGCTTTACAAATAAAATTTATTATTATTATTATTATTGAAAATAATCACAAAATGTGTAAAATTAAATTTAAAAAAATTCACCTAAATAAACAAGTCTTAAAAAATTTAAAACATGACATTGTGTGATGCTTACCGTCTTATCTTCCTTGCTCAATATAAATAACAACTTTCTAGCAATTTTAAAGATGGATAATGCATTTCTTTTTGTTGACCCTGCATCGCTGACTGCAATGTAATCATCAACCTCTTTCCTGAAACAGAAAGTAAGATGAAAAATTTGTCAAGAGTATAAATTCTCAAACAGCAACTATTGTAAAATGGGAATAAAAAAGAAATACCGGTAGTAAAATTCTAAAACTATTTGGAATCATTAAAAAAATGATAAAAGCACAACATTGAACAAATAAAAATCTTTATGTATATTAATAAATTACTAAAAAACTATAATAGGATATTAACAATCCCAGATAACACTGGCTCAAACAAAACAAGTTATTTTAAATAGTTGTATTTACATTATTCATCACCCTTACATTCAATAGACGTAAGAGAAAGTATTAATACTGAATTCTTCACCTTTAATTTTCCTCTGAGGTTTCACTCCTTATTTTCACTTTTTATCTTAGGCCAACAAACTCAGCAAAGATATGAATGTCAAGAATGGTTTGACTATTGTAAAGAACGGTTAATGCCAGCCCTAACCTGATTTCTCTTTGCAACCTGCAACGGCAGATGAACCTTCTGACCAGAGCCTGGATTTGTGTGGCAGCTCTCTCTTTCTCCTTATAACCCTTCCGTTCCTCCCGTGCTATCCTGGCTTTATCCAGAAACTGGGATTTGGACGTTTGGGTAGCGGTGAACATGTTTTCACTCTTAACTGTGGGTTAAACTTTAAAATATCATGGCCAAGAACAAAAATCTACATCACAGCTGAGGGCAAAAGTCAGAGGCTATGCATGCAAGTGCATAAGTGTAAAACTAGAGACATTTATATTCAAAGCATGATAAATTAATAAAGAAAATAATTGTCTAATTTACATTTTTAAATATGTAAGACCTCTATTTTATATAAACAAACACACACTCACACACACTCAAATACCTTGCCCTGTGTAATGCGTCTGCTTCCACGGGTCACATGAATATTATCACATATTCACACGTGTTGTTCTGCAGATCCATTGGACTCTACAGAACAGAAAAATAATTCACTGAGATAAGTTTTATTTACCGTAATAAATTGAATAGTAATTTAAAGTACAAAAGAGCTATTGGGTTGCAAGTCATGAGTTGTGTTATTAAAATAACATAATTTTGATTAATATAATTACTCTGGAGATGGTACGTTATAAACATATGAGAGATTTTACTAGACACAGATCACAAAGCATCTGACAGAATTATATCAGCCCAAAACTGAAGAGAGTCCTTAACATTTAATCGAAACAGCGATTACACGACGCAAACAATATTGACACTAAAGGTTTACATTAGTTGAAGATTTGAACAAATCAAAACAACGTAGTTCACGTGAATTAAATAAACACACAGAAACAATAACATTCACACTAGCTATCCAGCTAGCGACATTCAGCGGGCTGGCAACGCTTGGGAAACGTTGTCAGTTGACAAACGTGTTTCAAATGAATTGCAAAGAAAGTCTTTACATTATGCAGAGAGGTTTCACTTACCTGAGCGTTGGGTAATAAATGTAAAACTGATGTAAACAAAAGAGCGACCCAAACACCGCAGCTCTAATCCATTAACGGTGTAACCTCGTAATCCTTCCGGAGAAACATTTGTAATGACAATCCACCTTCACAAGAAAATGGATCATACTTGTTCTTTGTCGTGATGTCGGCTCATTTTTTAAAGCGATATTACACGTAACCATTTTAAACGTTTAAACAAGACATTTGAGGATTAAAACAGCAATAAGCTATTTTTTTAAACAAACCCTTTGTGGAACATCTGGCGGAACCCTTTGTGTTACATTTGGGCTGCGTCTGAAAGGCGAAAGATGAAAATGTTGATGTAACGTTAGTTAGTTAGTTAGTTAGTTAGTTAGTTAGTTAGTTAGTTAGTTAGTTAGTTAGTTAGTTAGTTAGTTAGTTAGTAGGTATTGAAAATACAGTAGAGGAAGACCGCCATAAAATAAATCAGTATACACCGACACATAAATAATCTTTAGATTAATTTAATCTGATGAAAAGTCAGTCATACATTTAAAACATCAATAACAGAGATGTCTTAACACCTTAATGATTGTTCTTTATCAAGATTAAAGAAAAAATAACCATTAAAAACAGTGGTAAAAATGTCACTGAAAAAAACTTTCTTAATTTTGTACAGTTGTGTGTGTTCTATTGTACCGTTTCTTCAGCCTAGCTAGCCAGCCTATGTCATAAAACAATGTAGTAGCCTACATGTGTCATCTGGTGCTCTTTCCTGTTAACTTTATCTTTGTTTTTGTATGAGACAAATTTTATTTGTATATATATACAAACACAGCCATAAGTGTTATTATGACAAGCGCGATTATTTATTTGCCCGACTCACTGACTGTAAGCGCGTGACCTGAAGCCCGTGCACGAGTCTGGATTGCGACCGGAAGTGATCTAATTCCAGACCCGTTTCAAGAGGCCCGACAGAATCGGGGGGATTTCTATGGTAAGTAATGATATTTGTCTGATATTTCACCTAAATATCCGCTTCTGTTAGAGTATATTTTAAATCCCATTTATTTGGGCGTGTAGTTATTAGGTTTTTATCAGACATTTCCTTTTTTAATTAAACAAATTTAGATAACAAGCTAGTATGCTAGTTTAGCTCTTTAGCTCCTGTAACGAAGTCATCTGTTTCCTATAAGTATAACTTTAACTTTAACTATTTATTTTCTTCGTATTTAGTTATGACTGATGTGTATACAGACAAACAAATATATACAGGCGTGACATGCTCAAATCTACTGGGTTTACCTGAGAATTCCCTGCAGGTTTTGGCGTGACGTCATTAAATCAGTCTCAGTTTGCGATGAACCTGGTTTCTCATTGAATGATAAGTTAACATGGTTTAATGTTTTACAATTAATCAATTTGTTCATGTGTTACATTTCAACGGACTTAAGGGAATGTTAAGTGATATGCCCTGCCCCATCCCCTAACATTTTTAAACACGTCCATAACTTTATTTTTTAATTTATATTTTTATTTGAACATTAAGAAATTCCACATTGTCGCTTGCTGTGTTCATACACATTTCATTAACATTTTGAAGAATGATAGTGGTGTGTGTGGGGGGTTTGAAAAATAGACTCCTATGTTATTCATCCCCTGAGAGAAACTGAATATTAGTTTGTGTGTCCTTCATTACCATTCATTCCCATCCCTGTCTGATTTTCAGGAAGAGATGTCAGGAGAAAGTGTGGTGAGCTCGGCTGTGCCGGCAGCTACAACACGGACCACCTCCTTTAAGGGGTCCAGTCCTAGTTCCAAATACGTAAAGCTTAATGTCGGGGGAGCACTGTACTACACCACCATGCAGACTCTGACCAAGCAGGACACCATGCTGAAGGCCATGTTCAGTGGCCGTATGGAGGTCCTCACGGATAGTGAAGGTAGCTGTGCTGTAAAAGCTGCTGAAGAAGTGTTTTAGTAGAATGATGAAGAACATGGATGCAAATGTGTGGTTATTATGCAGCGTCCAGGTCTCACTTTTCACCTCTGATCTTTCTTCAGGCTGGATTCTGATTGATAGGTGTGGGAAACACTTTGGGACCATCTTAAACTACCTCAGGGACGGAGTCGTCCCATTACCTGAGAGCCGAAGGGAGACGGAGGAGTTACTGGCAGAGGCAAAATATTACCTGGTGCAGGGCCTGGTGGATGAGTGTCAGGCAGCATTACAGGTAGAGTAATGGTTACAGATAGTTCACCCAAAAAATAAAATTTTCATCATTACTCACCCTCGTTTAATAAGATATCTTTTGGGGGGGGGGGGGGGGGGGGGGTGAAACACTCAGTTTCAGTCAATCTTGAGTACCTATAGAGTAGTATTGCATCCTTCATATCTCCGAAAAGTCTTTAGTTTTATTATATTTATAAAAGAAATATAGGCTGTACCGAGTCTTTCCGGAAAAAAACGAGCGCCTGGAGGGGTATCATGTGGGCGGAGCTAAAGAATGACGAGCACACCCAAAGCGGTTCCGTCCTCAAGCGTGGAGAAACCCATGTATGCTTTCGACCCATGTATGCTATTGATTGGATTCAGCTAATACGTGATCCAGAATCGGGCTGAAATAAATTGAACAGGAGCAACAGCAGGACGTCCGTCTCTGTGGTATGTAAGTTACTGTATTTAGTGGCCTGTCAACATTTGTGTGTCTTTACTCGCCGTTTATGAGGACATGATTCGGTTTATGGACTATTGTATGCGACTAAACCTTAGCAGTAGCAAGCAAAACGGTTTTGCACGTCAGACTAGTGTAACGTTATACAAAGAACAACAATGGAGTAACCGTTAGCGCATTTGAATGACGAAGCACGCGATTGTGTCGATTACTGATGTTTACTCACGCGACGAGCCAACAGCACAGACATTTGAAGCAGTTTTACTCACCGGCTGCTTCCAAAGCAGGACCGAACCTTTATCGCTGGGATCGCTCCGTCAAAAACACACTTCTTTGGTATGATTTGGTGAAGTCCTGTAACAGCAGTGACCGTGGAAATCTGCGATGTTGTGAAGCTTCCAGTCATTTCTGCGTTCAAATCGGTTCAAATGCAGCGCTGCCTTGCCGGAATGCTGTGCTGAAGCGTTGAAGTCGCTCGACGTCACCCATAGGAATAAAGTGGAGCACGGCGCGTCAGAAGTGTTCACGGACGACTGGATCTGCACCTGAGAGAGTGTTTATGGGCGTGCATTTCCTCTCTCGCTCTAGTCACACGTGTGCGCGCACCCTACCGGGAGAAGAGCCCGTACGGCCCATACAAGGACCTTCCGCTCTATTAACGTCAAACCGACCCATACTGGAAAAAAACTCTCCGAAACTTGTGAGAAACCGGAAGGAGTATTTTTGTCAAAGAAATACTCCATCAAACGTCCAACATTAGTTTTTGAAACTTTGTCTATGTTTAGGATGGGAATCCAAGTCTTTAACAGTGTAAAAAGCTCAGTATGCATGAAACAGCATTTCACCCCCCCTTTTAATGAAACCTGAGAAATTTGTGTTCCTCCATTTATTTGCATATATTACACTAATAATCATTTCAAAAATAATAATGATTGAAATTGCGTATCTTGATCGTATTTGTGACACATCATGATTTTTTTTTCAAGGATTGTTTGATTAATAGAAAGTTTAAAAAGAACAGCATTCATTTGGATAAATCTTTTGTGACGTTAAAGGGTTAGTTCACCCAAAAATGAAATTGATGTCATTAATGGCTCACCCTAATGTCGTTTCTTACCCTTAAGACCTCCGTTCATCTTCAGAACACAGTTTAAGATATTTTATATTTAGTCCGAGAGTGTATCCCTTAAGTGTATGCACACTTTACTGGCCATCTCTTGAAGCATCAAAAACGCTGCACAACGAGAAGAGGTGACTGGGGACCTGGGGAATGCGGCACCTGTAGTCCATTTCCTGCACACGCCTGTGCACGGTGGCTCTAGATGTTTCTACTCCAGACTCAGTCCACTGCTTCCACAGGTCCCCAAGGTCTGGAATCAGTCCTTCTGCACAATCTTCCCCAGGGTCCAGTCACCTCTTCTCATTGTGCAGCGTTTTTTGCCACACTTTTTCCTTCCCACAGACTTCCCACTGAGGTGCCTTGATACAGCACTCTGGGAACAGCCTATTCGTTCAGAAATTTCTTTCTGTGTCTTATCCTCTCGCTTGAGGGTGTCAATGATGGCCTTCTGGACAGGGTCGGGTCGGCAGTCTTAGCCATGATTGCGGTTTTGAGTAATGAAGGCTGGGAGTTTTTAAAAGCCTCAGGAATCTTTTGCAGGTGTTTAGAGTTAATTAGTTGATTCAGATGATTAGGTTAATAGCTCGTTTAGAGAACCTTTTCATGATATGCTAATTTTTTGAGATAGGAATTTTCATGAGCTGTATGTCAGAATCATCAGTATTAAAACAATAAAAGACCTGAAATATTTCAGTTGGTGTGCAATGAAGCTAAAATATATGAAAGTTTAATTTTTATCATTACATTATGGAAAATAATGAACTTTTATCACATATGCTAATTTTTTGAGAAGGACCTGTACACCGACTCCAAATTTATTCAATCAATTACTGTATATTGTGTTCAATAAACATAAAACATTTGTGATATTTTGCCCAAATATTTTATTTAATGTGATGTTGAATTGCTTTGCTTGTTAAGATAATGTAAACCCATGAGGCAAGAAAAACTTAAAAGCATATTCATATATCTAAAAAGTTTTGGTTACATGAGCCTGAGATCTTTTCTATAAAATCCATGCAAAAGTTAATATCATATCATTTTCAATACAGTTTAAGATGTACCAAATTTTCTTCCATTTTATGCAAAACATAAATCTTCATATGATCTCAGATCTGTCATATGGTCAAAAATAAGAGCAAAAAAAATCTTTTTTTTGCATAGTTGTTTGACACATAACTGTAATAATGTATCTTACAAAGAAGGACAATGTAACCTTGTTAGGTAATTAATGTAATTAAATCAGTATATTAAAAAAAATTCTGAAGGATTGTGTGACACCGAAGTAATGGTTTCTAAAAATTCAGCTTTCCATTACATGAATAAATTACATTAAAAAAAAATCAAAATATACAAAGCATTTAAAATCATTAATAATTCCAAAAATTTCATGTAGTATAAACATTAATCAGCGCACCTATATAGAACATAACAAATCAAATAGGATAAATAGAAGCTCGACCGAACATGCTTGATGCACATAAACAATCCTCATTGGTTCTTAGGGAAACTCAAATGTGATTGCGTGACACGAGAATAAACTTCATTTTAGAGTCCATTTACTGGATTTGATGTGCTCTATGTATGTGTCAATGTTTATTTGTGAATAAAAGCCTAAATTAAATTAGTTTTTCATATAAAGCGATCATGTCTCTGAAAAGTTCAGATTTTTTCTGAATAAATGACCTAAATACATCTCTCAGGATTCATTAAAAATATATTTATTTGTGTTTTGAAGATGAATTAAAGTCTTATGGGGTTGGAATAACATGAGAATTTAAATTTTTCGGTGAACTAACATTTTCCATGTTCAAGAAAAATATATATTTTTAAAAATTATTATTTTTAAAAAATGTAATCTTATGTTGTACATTTTGGGTTTACAAACATTGTCAGAACAAAGATGCGTATGAACCATTCTGTAAAGTTCCACTGGTGACATCATCTAAGGAGGAACAGAGGTTAATTGCCACTGCTAATAAGGTACAAACACTTCACAACCATGTATATCTTAAAGAAATTTGACTTGATTATGCCCAGAACAGAACCTTGACTTGTCTTTCTGTGTGTTTGCAGCCTACAGTCAAACTGCTGTACAACAGGAGCAACAATAAATATTCATATACGAGGTAAAATTAGTTGAATTTCTTACAAGGTTTAGGTTGGGATGTATACTGTTGAGCTTTCACCTGATCGATTTGCCCTTTCTCTTTGTAGCAACTCTGATGACAACATGTTGAAGAACATAGAGCTGTTTGACAAGCTGTCTCTGAGGTTCAATGGCAGAGTGCTCTTCATCAAGGATGTGATTGGCGATGAGATTTGTTGCTGGTCTTTTTATGGCCAGGGCAGGAAGATTGCAGAGGTGTGCTGCACCTCAATAGTCTATGCTACTGAGAAGAAGCAGACAAAGGTAAAGGGTGTTCAGTCGTACCACATGATTAAAATCATATTTTATCCAGTATATCATCAAGGTTTCTGCAGGTCTTAAAAAGGTTTCAAAATGTTTGCCCTTCAACAAATTAAGGGCTTAAATTGGAGTCTTAAATGAACAAAGTCATGGCATTGAATGTTGCATGCACTGCAAAGATGAATATCTTCCTTAGTATTGTTGTGTTGTTTTCCAGAGCAGATATCTGTCAATGAATGGAGTATGAAAACTTCTTTTTGCATTGAGTAGATTTTTTTGAACCCATTGGCAGATATTTGCTCTTGTTTTAATCAATAACATTTAATTTATCAGAAGACAAGACTTATGTGATTTTTGTAATCCAATAAATATATTTTTATTTAACAATAATTAGATATTTGCACTTGAATGCAAGATTTAAAATACTGAGGAAGAACATAACTTTTTGCAGTTTGATCAAAAGGTTTAATAAGTTATTTCCATATTCTAGTGGTTGGGAGTAGAGGTATACAAGCCGTAAGCCATTTTTTTGTCAAATAAATTTAAAAAAGCAACTGTTGGAAGTTGTATTTTCAAACTTCGAAGTGTTGCTAATACAAGTCATTGTTTGCTTTCTAGAAATTTACATTTTGAGAACATATTGACATTATTCCCTTTAATTTTTTCTTTACATTTTATTTACTTGGTCTTAAAGGGTTAGTTCACCCGAAAGTGAAAATTCTGTCATTACTTACCTTCATGTCGTTTGACACCCGTGAGACCTTTGTTCATCTTCAGAACACAAATGAAGGTTTTTTTTTTAGTTTAAAGCTGATGGCTCAGAAAGGCCTCCATTGACACCAATGTCATTTCCTCTCTCAACACACACAAAAGGTGCTTAAGATGTCGTTACAAAGCTCATCTCACTACAGTGATTCTACAATAATTTTATAATCCAGACAGAATTTTCATTTTTGGGTGAACTAACCCTTTAAGTTTTACCTTCAGAAAACCTTTTTTAATTGAAGATCAAGAACAGAACTGACATCTAAAATATTGTAAGTTTGTCACTCACCTTTTTTAATGCTTCCCTCCTTCACAGGTTGAGTTCCCAGAGGCTCGCATCTATGAAGAAACCCTCAACATCTTGCTCTACGAGTCTCAAGATGGCCGCGGACCAGACAATGCACTGCTGGAGGCCACAGGGGGCGCTGCAGGTCGTTCCCACCACATCGACGAGGATGAAGAGAGGGAACGAATTGAAAGAGTGCGAAGGATCCATATCAAGAGGCCCGATGACCGCACTCACCACCACCAGTGACCCTGCAGTTTCTCCACTTTTTAGTGCCTTAACAACTACCAGCGCTTCAGTTAGGTCCCTCTATTTGCACACAGACACGCCAGTGAAGTTTATACGGAGTCTGCTTCCTTAGAGACACAAAGGGATACTCTCAAAAAAGCTAGTATTGATAATGTTACATGAATATAGCATATAGCGCAGTACAGCATTGACCTCAAATGTCAGTTGTGCATTTGAAGACCTTACTAAAAAGGTATTATGTGATGAACAGAAGTGCGCAACAGATGATTTACTGCATTCGTGACATTCCCTTAATGTTTTGCCCTTCTTGCTAAACATCAAGCAAACTGCAATGAATATATCAAGTTGATCAGCTAAACTGTCATTTAAATGTAGATTTGCAGCTAAGGAATATTATCAGAGTTCTCATCCCTAGTATTTGTCGTCATTTACCTTTTCTTTTTTTTCTTCCTTTTTTTTTTTGAAGACTAGGGTTCCTGGTGCCTTATAGATTAATACTCTGTACTTTTTAGTGTTTTGGTTTTGCGTATTGTTGTAGATGTTGGATTTTTTGTTTAGTTTATCCCCAATTAATATGCTTTGTCGCTTTGAATTGAAGCGTTGGAGCAACCATTTCACAGTGCTGATCTGTCACAGTGTCTTACTAAGAGTGTCTTTCAGAAAATGAAGGAGTCTTCAATGAAGGAGGATATGACAATTCAATCCAGAGCTCCCCTGTTTTTACACTCATTAGAGGAGAGTGTAATATAAATTATTAATTTGTCACTGGTCATTTTATTATGCTTGTGCAAAAATATTTCCAAACTGTCACTTGATCTCTGTGCTGGACTTTTAAGAGGTCTATGAGTTTGGCCAGTAGAGGGCAGTATAGTGTTATGGTGCTTTCACTCATGTATATGAGCAGGCACTTTTAGATGATCAAACCCAGTAATTAGAGTTTTCTATGCCCTTAGAGCTACAATCAGTAAACTAATAGAGTAAACTCTGATTATGCTTTTAAATACCTTCCTGTTGCAATGTATTCAATTTCATCAAGTTAATTAGGCTTCTGGGTTTTATAAGTGATCACATACAAGAAACTGAGATGTAGTCAGAAGCGTTTGGATGTATATCTGTAATTGAGTAATGGACACCAAGTATGAGAGTGTAATCAGAGACTCGGCCACGTCAAAGAAAACTTCATGATGTAGAGGAGTGCGAGCTCTCTTTCGCTGCAGCGTGTAGCATCACAGATAGTTTGTGCTCATTAGTTTTATTAAAGATGTATTTAAAAAAAAACAACAACTATGAAATCTGTAATACTGTAGAGAAGTTTGTATAGACATGCACATGAATAAAACAATGTTTTGCATACAAATTATTTATACACAAGTTATCACAAATAAAGATTTCTATAAAATTCTTAAGACCAAATTGCTTTTGTTCATCTTTTATTTCTGTGGTTTGTATATTGGTATAAAACAATATTATAAATGGCTCAACAAAAAAAGCATGAAAATTACCAAATAAAATAGTCAATTTACAAGAAATGTCATCACAGGAACTGTAACCCTAAACAACTTGGACAAAATAGCTTTCTTTTTTACTATAGTTCTAATTTTCTAGTTGTACTTCCAATGATCAATGCTGCTTTGAATCTCCATATACTGAGCTCTTAGTGGTATGTTGTGTGTATCACATTTTGGGAAGTGGAGAAAGATATCTTCTTCCATAAGGATTTCCCTCATGAAATATACAGAGACTTGGTGACCTCCTTCAGATCATCGAGACTTGATCCGTGGAGCCACCTTTCACATTGAAAGAGTCTTAAGCACATGAACAATAGTATTAAATTAAGCACAAATAATCACTTACCACCATCAGATGACCATTTTTTCCTTTATAAATCATTGGATCCTGGCCGGTGCTGAAGTCTACCCCGCTCTCCTTTCCTGTCTGGATCTCAAACTTTATGCTGTGAGAAGATCAGGCGTTAACACATTGTTCCAAATGTACATGCTAGGTTGGAAACTAGGAGATGTTAGTGTTTTTACCTTCCCTGAACAACCTTGATGTTATTCTGCTTGTTTGCAATCATAGCCAGTTTGGTCAAAGCTTCAAACAGGTGGTCACATTGAAGTACCAAGTCCCCCTTGGATAAAGGACATTTTATTAGTACGTGCAAATTAAGCATGAATTTCTGTAACGTTCTACAGTTAAATAATTTAGAGTGGAGTAATTTCATCCCATGAAAGTCTGGTTTCCTCACCTTTTGTTTTGGATCATTAAAAGCCACATGAAGGATCATAACCGAGTCACCCAGATTACTGACAGAAGCACCTGTGTGAACAAAAAAATTCCACTTTACAAATACAAAACAGTATTTTAAATAATCTTTCACAATATTACTGTTTTACTGCATTTTTGATAAAAAATAAATGCAGGCTTGATTCTTTCATAAACATTTGTTTAAATCATAGTGGCTCCAAACTTTTGAACGCTAGTGTAACTTATAACAGATAATATTACCTAAAATTGTCTCTATAAAAAGAAAGTGCAAAAATGATACTTTTAGTATAAATGGTACAACATGCCCTTAAAGGGTACATTTTGTATCATATTTACCTCTAAATAATGCATACGGGTACCTTAGAAGTACATTATTGTCCCATAGTAATGCAGGTACTAACATGTACGCTTTAGGGGTATATAAGTCACAAAGTTTTACCTATAAAGATAACAGCCCGGGTAAGAAGCTAGAGAGGAATTCTACATAGAAATAATTAAAAGGAGATGACTAAAAGTTCTGTAAAGGTCTTTTATTTTACTAAGTTACTACTATGTTAACCCTGTTCGCTTTCTGGACCTACCTTTTAGAGAAACGTAGTCCACTCTCTGTTTGATTTTAGCCTCTTCTACCAGATATACAGCAGCCTGAGTGAGAACAAGTTGCCTTTGTCTGGGTTTAAATCCATTCCTGTCATACTTCACCACAGGAACACTGTACTGCAGAGAGATATTGTGTTTAGGTGGTGTATGGAGAACAGGTTCTTGTTCTATTCTGAATAAATAACAATTGATTTACCTTGATACGTTCATGTCGTATAGTCTGAAGAACCCTCGTATCAATATCTTGTTCATCTGTAATATAGGGGAAAATGCTTATGACATGCAAAAAGATCTGTTCAAAACGAAGTGCTTTTTTATGTAAAATAAACTGTACTGACTGATTCTAGTGTCCACAAAAGGAGCAGCGATGCTTGGAGGATAGCTATCCTTCTTTCCTTTAAAGATGGCACTGGTTACTACTTTTTGTTGCAGCTGTGAAAAGATTCAGCATTCAGTCTTCATCGTCATCAATAGCCAGTTAATAAACACAGTGATTAGGATGTAAGTGTACAGTGATAGTGACCTGTGCTTTTTTCTGTGGCGTAATTCCCCGCACATACTTCCTCACCATCATACGCGTGTGCAGCTGTCGCAGAATCTCTGAGGTCTACAATAAACAGCATCAGAGAGTTTCCCATATATATATATATAGAGAGAGAGAGAGAGAGAGAGAGAGAGAGAGAGAGAGAGAGAGAGAGAGAGAGAGATATCTATATCAGAAATGTTGTTTAAATATGCAAATGAGGTAGTATGTAATTAAATGTGCACAGATTTGCATACATTTCAAAAACTGAACATTGGATAAAGCCAGATTCAGTTTCCTGTTTAATTTTGTTTACATATTGGAGTTAAAGGTTTTTACAAAAGGGATTTTGTATGTAAGGGAATTGATATACGAGTAAACCCCTCTGTAAAAGCCTTCAGAATATAGCTAGGAATAAAACTGTAAAGTCAAATAGCCCAAAGTTAACCAGTGCATAAAAACAATGTGTTTGCCTGCAGCGCTCCAATTATGCTTTTTGTAAAATTCCTCATTTTGTTTTGAAGGTCTCCTGCCTACAACAGGTTCACATGTATCGAAGGTCAAAAAAAAAAAAATTCTCATAGTATACATTGCATATCATCACATTTTTCAATGATTCTCAAACAACTTGACGGATTAATCAGTCTCTCTAAATCCCTCCTTCCCATGAGCTGCTCTGCTCTGATTGGTCAGATGGCCCAGTCTGTTGTGACTGGTCTACTGCTTACAGTGAGTTTTTTTTTCAGAAGCTAACACCCATTACCATAACTGAACTTCAGCTCTGTAGACTTCCTCGGTCCACAACTATTGTACACACTGTAAAGATAGTAACGATGACGCCAATTTTACCAAATCAATCCATGCACGACTCTGATAATGAAACATGGAAGGTCTTATTCAATTCAAACCTCCATCGCAAGGACAACATGAGAAGGACGCATGGGTGTCACAGGCCCTTTTATCAAGTAAGATAAATGTAAGCAGCTAAACTAAACATTCATGTTTGACAGCTGCTGCTTTAAGTTAGAAATGTTAAACAAAAGACAAAAATATTCAGGCAAATGAATAAACTTCTGTCGAATTTTGACATTTTTAACTGAAAATGTGCCTATGTATAGTGTAGGCTTAATAAACAAACAAGAAATATTAACAACCATTTTCTTTAGATTAGGCATAAGATTAATAATGAATGTGTATATATTGTAAATTAATATAATTCCATTTGTAACCTTAATAAAAACTCATCTTTTTTCAGCCTGTATTGCGCATAATATTAGTAATTAATGTGTTTATATTGTATTTAATAAACTTAATAAAGAGTAAATTAATGTGTCTAAGAAAATTATTCATAAAACATAAATATCAGTATGTTAATATGTAAACCATATGTTTACTTTCTTCACTGACAAAAATTGAAAAACTATATCAGTCAAAGCTCTCCGGTAAGCTGGAGACCTACCCAATATAAAACACAAAACTATGTTTTTTGAAAATATATACATTAATAATTCAAATAAACTGGGTACTAACCCATCTTTCAAGAGCAAGTGTGTTGCTAATCCCGTGTTGAAGGGTGGGTCAAGTTGTCCTTCAGCAGACGACGTAAAACATAGGCGGGCGTTATACAAATGAGTTAGCTAGTGACATGTAGCCGTAACTGACTCAACTCATTTAGGCAGTTCAGACAATAGTACTCTGTTACTTACTTTACCTCGTTTTCCTGATGTAAGGGAAGGAGTACTGCGTCTTTAGATTTCTCGAATTACTGAAACATTTTTGTAAAATCACGCGGTGCTACTGCACAGTCAAAACAAGTGTCGAGACATCTCGCACGCTATTGGCTGGTCAGCGGGAACTGCATGAACCAATGGCAGTGCAGCATAACTGAGCGAACCAATGGGCACAAACCCACAAATTGGGGTTTAAAGCCTGTGGAACGGGGCACAAAACCCGCCAAAGAGCGCCCTTAAATACGCAGTACTCCTTCCCTTATCTCAGGGAACCGAGGTCACGTAAGTAACCGAGTACGTTCCCTTTCGAACGGTCAGTCAAGTCGTACTGCGTCTTTAGACGATATGGGAACCTGTTCAATCCCGCCGTGCTATTATAGGTGTAATGAAATGTACTCCCTTCAGTTGGACACTATTAAGAGCCAAAAACTTGAGTTATTGACATGTTATAATATATCCATACATATAAATATATTATCTATGAGTACTGGGCTCAAGAAGGCCAAGACATTTATTTATTCATTAAAATATTGAAGCATATGAAGGTCCTAGACGTCAACTTATTAATAGGACGGGTTTGCAGAGGCTGTCTTAGTATTTTTATACAGCAAGAACATGTGCCTGCAGTGCTGGGACTTCCAGGCTGTAGAATCAAAGTAGACGGTGAGGACCAGCCTGCCGATCTACAGATGTCACCAATAGAAACTCCACTAGACCACGCCCAGGATGAGGCCATGCCTCTGGTGGAGTGAGCTTTGACACCTATGGGGCATTAAAGGCCCATGGTGTCATAGGCTAACGCTATTGCATCCACTAGCCATCTGGCCAGGCTTTGTTGGTGACAGGAAGATCTTTAGTGTGGTCACCAAAACGTACAAAGTTCTGCTCCGAATGTCTGGGAGGACTGCTCAGTATATGTTCTCAGAGCCCTAACTGGGCAGAGCAGGTGTAACTGTCTCTCATCTTCAGAGGGTGGGAGAGCAAAGAGACAGTGATTGCCTGTGCTATGAACGTGTTGATAGCACTTTGGGTATATAGCCATGTCTCGGTTTGAGGATGATATTAGAATCGCCAGGGCTAAATTCTAAATATGACATGTTCACAGAGAGTGCTTGAATGTCACCAACACGCTTAACGGATGCCAGTGCTAATAGCAGGGCAGTTTTCAGTGAAAGCGGTTTTAATTTGGCCTTCTGCAACGGTTCGTAGGGAGGTCCTTTTAGTGCTTGTAGGACCAGTGAAAGGTCCCGGGCTGGCACTGTAGGAGGGCGAGGAGGTTGAACCTCCTGGCTTCCTTTAAGAATTTTATGACCATGTTTTGTCTGCCTGATTGGCCAGCTATCGGTGCATGAAAAGCAGTGATTGCTGATAGGTAGACTTAGAGTGTGGATGGAATCCGGCCTGCATCCAACATCTCTTGTAGAAAACGAGAATCTATAATATCTTGCATGACACTGGGTTATGGTTCCTGGCTGAACACCAGTCAGTGAACACTGACCATTTTTAGGGCATAGAGACACCTAGTAGATGGAGCTCTAGCTTCACTGATAGTGCTCAGGGCACTCACTGGAAGGTACTCAAGTGGAGCCACAAGCAGGACTGGAGGAAAAGCATAAAGCAGACTGCTGGGCCATTCATGGGTCAGCGCATCCTTACTCTTTGAAAAATAAAATGGGCAGTGACAGTTGTCTTCAGAGGCGAAGAGGTTGACCTCTGCCTTCCCAAAAACATTCCATATCATTTGAACTGTCTGGGGATGGAAGGTCTATTCCCCTGGTGAAACAAGGCCCCCGGAGAGCATGTCTGCTCCCTGGTTCAGTCTGACTGGCACATGCACTGCTTTTAGTGAATGTAATTTGGGTTTCGCCCATAGGAGATCTCGACCTGAGCCCGCCTTGGCAGTTTGTATAGGAGACCACTGTTGTGCTGTCCGTGCGAACTAGAACATGGTGACCTGAGACGTGGTAGAAAAGTCTCGAGGGCTAGCACTACTTCCAGCATTTCTAGGCAGTTTATGTGCAACCGTGACTCCGTGATCAACCTTGATTCGAAGGCCGGTTCGCCCTCACACAGAGCACCCCAACCCGTGTTGGAGACATCAGTGGTGACCACCATCCATCTGGAAACTGTCCCCAGGCTCACCCCCACCTAATAGATGCAGGAATTCGACCACTGGGCCAGGGCTTTGATGCAGCTACGGCCCACTTTGATCCAAAGCTGGCCTGGAACCCGTGATTTCAGCCAGCACTACAGGGGGCGCATGCGCATCAAGCCCAGCGGAAGTACTGGAGAAGCTGACGCCATTAGGCCTAGCATTCTCTGAATTTTTTTTAGGAGTCTGTTGGTTCCCGTGTTGGTTTCCAAGCGGCAACGTCCCGCGATCTCTCTTGAAGCCAATACGGAAGTAATGTAAACTGTAATTCCTTAACTGGCCACTAGAGGCAGGCTCCAGAAGGGAGCAGAATCTCATTGAGATTCTGATCTCTGAATTCTGATTCTGAATCTCATCTCATTGGCAACATGGCGACCAGCATTCAAACCCCTCACCCGTATGTATTTTCAATGGCATATTATAAACTTACGAGAATACTTTATAACTTGAAAGAAGTAAATATACGTTAATGAGCACATATATTTTTGAAAGAACAAAGTGTGTTTAGCTAAGAATAAACTAAAAAAGTTACACAGTGTAGCTTTAAGGGCATCTTTTGGCGGGTTTTCTGACCAGCCAATAGCATGCAAGATGTCTCGACACTGTTTTGACTGGGCAGTAGCACTGCGTGATTTTACAAAAATGCTTAATTAATTCAAGAAATACATTATTTCCCATTGCGCCTAAAAATGCAGTACGACTGACCGTTCGAAAGGGAACAATTCTTTCTTTTGGTAGACAGTAAGTTTATTTATTCATATACTTTTAAGTGTGGCATAAGTGTTTCAGGCTTAAAATATCTGTTCAGTTGTATTTATCCTTTTTATAGTTTTTTAAAATCTATTTTTTTTTTATTATATAATTCATAAAAGGTTTGTATGTAAATCACTTTGAATTCCCATTGTGTATGAAATGTGCTATTAGTGCCATTCAAATAAACTTTTGTTTGTAATAAACACTTTTTGGAGCCACTGTTGGGTTCCTCAGATTTGTGAATACCTCTGTCATAACTGGGGGAGGTGTCAGCCATGTGGTCTTGTCCAGGACAGTTTTTGGTAAGTTGACTTTGAGTCTATTCAGGTAGCTCTGTCGGACGAAGGCCAGGTATTCAGAGTTGTCAGTAGTTTTAGCATCACGTCTGGTCATATAGCCCTTAATAAACCTGCATTGAAAAATAAAATAAAAAAATGTCATAATGAGAATGCCATCTCATCACTTTAGTGTGAAAGGTTATACACCTGGTAAAAAGTGTATTAATATTATAAACTTACTAACTTTTTAATGACTTTGACAGCCCAGGCTCTGCGGTCTTTCTCTTTGCGTGCCTGCACTCCTCTCCAACATGTCTCAATTTTTGTAGCTAAATGATGGCAAAAAAAAAGATGAATCACACAGTAAAAATGAAAATAGTGCGTATACTAAAATAAATATACTTAACCCTCATCCTTCCCTCACACTTTGTAAAAAAAAAAAAAAAAAAACTTCTCTCACGGGTCCTAAAATTAAACTTAATATTTTTGTCCAGAAAGCTTATTTCATAATAAAAAATAAAAAAAATCTTCTATTTTTTATTTTAAAAAGTCCCGTTTTTATTTTATTTACCTTTAAATTACTAGATTTTATCAATAAATAAATAGCAATGCAAGCACATTCTTTACATTGTTTCAACTTATATTCAAAATAACACAATTTCATGCACAATTTCATGCACCTTTTGATTCAGCTAAAAATATCGTACATTGGGTGTCTTAGATCACTACTTGTGGAAAAAAAGATTATATAACATGATATTTCATAACTCTTGCCACTAGATGGCCTTATAGCTCTACATGGAGCAAATGAGCTGTTCCACTGGGTCCTAAAGTCAGTTAACAATATGCATTTAGATACATGTAGACAATTCTTTTGTTAAAGTTTTAGCATTTTTAGGTTTTTCTATGTGCACTGAAGCATTCTAGCATTCAATTAATTCCTATGGAGGTCAAACTGACCTACAAGGGAAGGATTTGTTAATTTTTTTAATTTCAACCACAAAACTCCACAAATCCAGTCATTTTTTATACATTCGTTGTTCAAGTGTGACAAAAGGTCTTGGACCACTCTGATGAACACTCAATTACAAAAAATAAATAAAATAAAGATTTTTCTGATGAGGGTTGAGGGTTAATGGACTGTCATAATGTATCTGTGTAAATCAATAAATATCGTTGCTTACCAGCCTCTTTCTGTTTTCGAAACTCTCCTTTGGCTCTGTAGCCTTTGTATTTGGCCTGTATTCTTGTAGCTGTAAAAGCAACATTCGTAATGTTTCACTGTTTCACATTTATATATATATATATATATATATATATATATATATATATATATATATATATATATATATATATATATATATATATATATATATATAAAATTAATTCATTATTATTATTTATTTAAATGTTTCTCTCTGTCTCTGTTACTTACCCAGGTTATGTTTGCAGATTTCAAAGGCATCTTCTATGGCAAAAAGTGTCTTGGCATATCGTATAAATATCTTTGTCCTGTAGAAGGAGGTGACATTAAAAATGTGGAGTGCATTTCAAATCAGCTCCCTAGCTTCCTAGGTAGTGAATCAGACAGGCCTTAAAATGGCTAACCGCCTGATCAGTGCCCTGACAACTGAACTAAGGAGTTGATTGAGACGCACTCAAAGTGTAGTTCAGGCTTGCGTGGTCAAAAACAGATTCTTTCACCCTTTAAGTTTTGTAAAGTTGAAAGTCCAAAGCAGCTCACCTGCCCATTTTATACTCATCAGGCTGGTAGCCTAGATGTTGCACCAGGGTTTCCACTCCATCTGCAGGTATACCTCTCCAGTGGGGCCAAGTGGCAGGACAAAGTGCTTTATACCTAAGGAACATTGCATATGCCGAGTATTTCAATGCTGAAAAGCTAACAGCTGTCAATTTAAGGGCTTTCAATTCTGCCAGTATACCTCTGTAGAAAAACCTCATATCTACGTCGATATGCAAATCCAGCTCGTCTGACCCTCAGGTGCTCCATTAACCCCAGATATTTCACCTGGTGCCTGACCAGAACTTCATCAAACTTGCCTGTGATGTAATAAAAATGCATTTGACTTACAAAAGTAAACAAATGTGCTTATTAGTATAATGGTAACATTTTGTCTTAACCCATAAGAACCCACAGTGACACGGGTGTCCCAAACACTTGTGATTATCTGGAAAGGTATTTTTAAAGCATTATCCCTCCATCTCTCAACCTATCTCAACTCAGAAAGTCCCTAAGTGACATATAAGGAACACCCAGGTTCAGTCATGGGACAATTTGTGTATTTTTTTGCCATGGCAACGTTTCCAAAATGGTGGCCTGTCTAGTTAGCACCATTAGCACATGTTGCAGTGTCAGCAATTTTTGAAAAAGCTTTTTTGTTACTAAAGGTTTGTTTCAACCCATGCAACAATTCTAACATTTAAATAACATATCAAATATCACACTTAACCTGATTTTAATACATTTCTTAAACAAATTGATAAAACAAGTAACGAAAATATTGTGGTGACATGTGTCACATCGGGCTGTTAACCTTACAACAGTTGGTGGAATTTTGATTTGACGTATTTGTCATATTAAGAAATATATTAATGAGCTGCTCAATTAATTTAGCTGATACATTTTGTGTGTTTGTGTGTGTGTTATATACGTTCTCTATGTGTTATATAAAATCTGGGACTCTGTTTAAAAAAAATAATATTGATTGGTCTGAGCATTATCTGCACCAAATGCCAGGAAATCGTGCATAAAAAATGAAAATGACAAATGAAAAATGACAACAATTGTTCTTAAAATCAGCAAGCCTGTCTGTACTGATAAGTGTTGGAAGATCCGTCCATGGCTTGATATGTTTTGTTAATAATTTTATATAGCATTTTTTTAAAACTGAGAAATAGATGCCCAGTGTAACATATATGTAACATAAAAAAAAGATCATAAACACCCAATGTCACATATATATTTAACATTACAGATATTTCACAAGGAGGGGTTGTATTTCAAAAAGAACTGCAGAAACATGTTACAAGTGATACATTAAGCCTGTTTTATATGCCCCATCATTTTCCTATAAGGAGAAATTGGTCTGGGTTCTTATGGGTTAAAGTTTAACTATGAGTTATATTACATGTTATGCGTTCACATTTTGACACAAGTTCTCACCTGGTTGTTTATTGTCATTGGACTTGAGGCAGCGCACGTACCATGCTTCTTTTGCGGTCAGAATCTCCGTCAGCTGCAGAAGACTGTTCTTGAACTGAGTGGCCACCTACAGATTTCATATTAAAATTCAAATAAGATTGAATGAGATGTCACATTTAGTTAGAAATCATGTGGGCTGTCAGAGCAGCAGTTTTTATTTTATTTATTTTTTAAATCACAATATTTTATCTTTCGCCGCTAGAGGTCGCTTATTCAAAACAAAGGCATAGATTGATGACGCCTAGGTTTCGCTGTTTTTTTCCACAGCAGATGAGCACTTCCACTTTTTCCGGTCATGCATGGTGTAACGCAGTGCAATTTTATCATATGGTGTATCATCTATTGTGTTTCCATGAATTCTACAAAATAAAACCGGAACTCAATTGTTAACACGGGTACGATGTCAATCATAGGTGACGCACGGACACGGCCTGGTGTCCTGGTTAAAATGACTTATTTCCCTGGATTTAAACATTCTTGGAAACATTTGGGATAGTGTAAGTACCTAGCCTAGAAATCTAGACGCACCCTAGCGGCAGCAAATCTAATTTGCTGCGAGTGTCGTCTAGCAACTCTCAATACTCTGAGCTGTAAACGCTAAACTCTGGTCGGGCCAATCACATTGTGTATAGAGTCGGTGGGCGGGGCTTAACATAATGACGGCCGAGTTGCGCTTGCGTTCTACTAGTAAACATAGAAGCTGGCGAGCAGTGGCCTTTCAAATCAGCTTTGACCGCGACTCTGGAAGACTTGGAGTTAAGCTTTTCTCTGAGAAAAGAACAAAGAACGGCACTGAAGTCATTTTTAAAAAGGGAAGATGTGTTCGGAGTTTTGCCGGCCGGATACGGCGAATGTTTAATCTATCAACAAGCTCTGTTTCACCTTCGTTGGTTGGTTGTAGCGCTATCCTATCGCGTGCAGAGGGAGTTTGAAAGACAACCGTTTATCCCGCCCCTCGGATTGAGCCCTGTCAATGGTGAGTTTCCAGACCAAACATCTTGATGTGGGTCTGGCTTGTCAGGCTAGTAAGTACCAGTGCTGGGAAATTGATTTGCATCCAAAAAACAAACAAAAAAATGTGTTTACATATATATGTGTGTTTACTTTGTATAATTATTATGTATAAATGCACACTCATTATCATTATCTATAATTTATATATTACTATATAAATATAACATATTTTTCTTAAATATATACATGCATGTGTGTGTATACCAAGCGGAAACCTCCTGCAATCTCTCTTGAAGCCAATACGGAAGCAATGTAAACTGCAATTCCAGAAGGGTTGCACAGGCTCCAGAAGGGAGCAGAATCTCTTTGAGCCCCAAGTTCAAATGTACAATTCCTGAAGAAATTGTGAGTGGTGCTTGCCGTGGCAAAACCCGGGCCCGGGTATGCAAGTGACTGCAAAAAGCCCACCCCCATGTCTGTATGATGTTGTGGAGCTGAGATATGGCTTATTTGTGTGTTTTTACAGTTGCTAGGGTAATCTAAATGGTTGCTAGGGTGTGGCTATACAGTTTAAGGGGTGATATTTAAAGTCTATTGGCCAGTCAAAAGAGCCCAAATCTGTATGTGTACAATTCTCTGGTGCTTAGATATGGCTTGTTAATGTTGATATACGGTTGCTAGAGTGCTGTGACTGGTTGCTATGGCGTGTCTAGGAAGTTGTGATGTCACTATTTATTGTCTGCTTGACAGGCCAAGCCTTAAAGTTCTGCATAATTAAGGGGCGTGGTTACTTTGAGTGACAGGTGGATAGCCATTTATTGGCCGTCTATAGTGATTGCCCTTTTTGCCCATTTTCTGTTATCTGGGAGTGACACGCGATGACTCGCTCGCAAGATGGCAACGCCCAGCTCGCCCCTACTGTACACTTCAGAAAGGCTTCTCGGAATCCTATGGGTGACGTCACAGACACTACGTCCATACTTTTTTTTTATAGTCTACGGTATATACGTAGGCCTAATAATTAAACACAGTACCCACACATATATTATGTAAACACAAACATTTATTTTGCATGTGATTAATCGATTGCCCAGCACTATTATACAAGTCAACAAAATATATAATATTGTTTTAGTGGCTTTTTGGATATTTGAATATAGCACGATCATTTGAATATACTCTTGGGTTTCTACTGATACAAAGCCATATGCTAAATCGCTGAAGTAACCCTTTAAGGCAGGATGGATTCTGATTGGCTGCCAATGTTAGCGTTCATCAGCTGGGGAACAAAGATCGCTTTGAAAGTGATTCCAACAATATTGTTTCTCTGTGGGCTCTGCTATTCTTTTATATTTAGAATTTTTTATTTTATTTTATCTATATCCTTATAGTTATCGTCCTTGGTGTGAAGGGGCCTTAAAGGGATAGTTCACTTTAAAATGAAAATTCTGTCATCCTTTACTCACCCTCAAGTTGTTTCAAACCAGTATGAATTTCTTTCTTCGGCTGAACACAAGGGAAGATATTTTAAAGAATGTCAGTAACCAAACAGTTAACTGGAGACATTGACTTCCATAGTAGGAAAAAAAAATACTATGGAAGTCAATGGCTCCAGTTAACTGTTTGGTTACTGACATTCTTTAAAATATCTTCCCTTGTGTTCAGCCGAAGAAAGAAATTCATACTGGTTTGAAACAACTTGAGGGTGAGTAAAGGATGACAGAATTTTCATTTTAAAGTGAACTATCCCTTTAAAGGGGTGTATTTTCAGTACATACATAATTCCTGGATCACATACAAACTTGCAGTATAGTTTCTGTTATCTGGGTTTTGTTGATTGTATAATCATAAAATGTTGCATTATGTTTCAAACATGATATGCTAAATTTTTGTCACATGACCTTATGTGTAATTTTTATTATTTTACTATTGTTTAAACTTTTCTGTTGTGTTTTTATTCAAAGTTTGAGTCACATGCTAGTCCAATCAAATAATGAAAAATCTTGAAATTGCTTCTGGTTTCATATATCATAGCAAAGGAATGTCAAGAGCATTGCAAATACAGTATACATTGTAAAAAGTGTGCTGCACAGTATGCTCCGTTCTATCTATAGCACATTTTGACAAATAAGACATCGGGGTCTATCAAAGCTTACTGTGGTATGAGTAAACACAATGCAATTTGTTCAATTTAATTTCATCAAAAAAACAAACATAATTTTAAACACTGCAAGCAGACTCACTGTCTCAGGTCTTCTCCTGCTGTCTCCCTCAGTGGCTGGAAAGCACTGCTGTATTATTGGGTTCTTTGACAGGCGCATCACCTGTTGGTTACATACAAACACATAAATGCAGACACATAAGAAATACACGTGCACACACATTTACTGCCAATAACTCATGTAGGACCAAAAGTAAGAGAAAGCAAATCATTTTTTGAGCCATTTTCCTTTCATCCTGACCAGCGTTATCCTTTATTCTACACCCTGTGCACTTACGTCTTTGATGTTCTTGTACAAAAGGTCATTGTTTTTGTCAATAAACCCTGTTGAAATAAGACAAAAAGAATGCATCTTAAAAAAAAACTGGTTGTGAAAGCCCCCCCAAAAAAAACCTTTTTCAGAGGTTTATTTATCTGAAATGTGTTTTTCTGTCTTCTCTTACCCACAACGCAGTAGGTCACCTCCCCTGCATAATGAAGAAGACGAAAATCTCCTCTCTCCAGAGACTTACGGGTCTTCTTATCAGCCAGTTTATGCCTTCAGTTCACAGAATAGCAAAGGAAATTTCTCTCATAAGACCAGAATTAAATCAAATCACTAAAAACTAAACTATAAGCAGAAGTCTTAATTTAAACCAGGCAAGAACTAATTGATAACACTTTACTTAAATCCATTACGCATAATACATTATGAAGATATTCATATTATACATTATAAAGAATTAAATCATTTCATAAGTACAAACCCAATTGTAAAAAAGTTGGGACACTGTACAAAGCAATAATTTATAAATCTCATAAACTTATATTTTATTCACAATCAAATATACTGTAGATAACATATCAAATGTTGAAAGTGAGACATTTTGAAATGTCATGCCAAATATTGACTCATTTTGGATTTCATGAGAGCTACACATTCCAAAAAGTTGAGACATGTAGCAAAAAGAGGCCAGAAAAGTTAAATGTAAGGAACAGCTGGAGGACCAATTTGCAATTATTAGGTCAATGGGCAACATGATTGAGTATAAAAAGAGCCTCTCAGAGTGGCAGTGTCACTCAGACGTCAAGATGGGCAGTGGATGACCAATTCCAGAAATGCTGTGGTGAAAAATAGTGGAGCAATATCAGAAAGGAGTTTCTCAGAGAAAAATTGCAAAGAGTTATCATCATCTACATGCATAATATCATCCAAAGATTCAGAGAATCTGGAACAGTCTCTGTGCGTAAGGGTCAAGACCATGCTTATTGCCTGTGATCTTCGGGCCCTTAGACAGCACTGCATCACATACAAGATTGATACTGTAATGAGAATCATAACATGAGCTCAGGAATACTCCCAGAAAACATTGTCGGTGAACACAATCCACTGTGCCATTCGCCGTTTCCGGCTAAAGCTCTATAGGGCAAAAAAGAAGCCATATAGCCTACAGAATGATACTATTATTTAGCCAAAAAAACTCACTTTAACCACATTTTCTTATAGTAAGAAAACAAATGTTGTAATGACTGCTTATTTCTACATTTATTTCCTTTTTTTCTATTTTTACAGAAAAAAGCTGTAAAATATTAATCAAACTTATGTAAAAATACAGAAATTTCCTCTTAAAAAAACGGAAATTTGATGTAATACCAAAATACAAGCAATTCCCGTAAATTTAATAGTCAAAATATAAATTACAGCAAATATCTGTAAAACAACAGGCATTTCACTGTATAATGAAAAAACAGGAAAATTCTGTAAAAAAAACAAAACTATGTAAAATTACGTGTTTTTTTTGTTTTTTTACAGTGATGCATATCTAAACATGATCCAGAAGCACAGGTGTTATCTCTGGGCCAAGGCTCATTTAAAATGGACTGTGGCAAAGTGGAAGTGTTCTGTGGTCAGACCAATCAATATGTGAAGTTCTGTTTGGAAAGCTGGGATGTCATCCGGACTAAAGAGGACAAGGACAACCCAAGTTGTTATCAGCGCTCAGTTCAGAAGCCTGCATGTCTGATGGTATGGGGTTGCATGAGTGTGTGTGGCATGAGTGTGTGTGGCATGGGCAGCTTACACATCTGGAAAGGCACCATCAATGGTGAAAGGTATATTCAAGTTCTAGAACAACATATTACATTATGAAGTGAGTTAAGGCATAATTACTTCATTAAAAATAACTGTGTAATGCAGTCTACACAAGGGCTTTAAGTAAAGTGTTACCAAACTATTTATGGTCCTTAAATTGCACACACGTAAACATGATGTTTTATATGTACTGATGATAAATACAAATGTAAACTGTGTGTTCATAAAAATAAAAAAAGATTAATTGGAGGAACATTTAGCTGAATATTTGCTTTGTTTGAAGTTAACCATTTTTAATTTGCATCATATATTTTTAATATTTACATAATTTGTCAAATAAATATAATTTTTTTATCTGAATATTGAAATATCAAATATCATCAATGTTTTATTTTTTCTATATCACAGACCCCCTATATAAGATCCAATCGCTTTTGTTCTGCTTAGAAATACATTTATGATGTTCTTTAAGTTAGTTTTAACTTTTACTTCAGGTTGTTTGGATGTGTGTTTCCTGGGAATCATCCAACCTTGACATTTCTAGTGCTATGGTCTACCAGTTAAGTACAATAACTTATTTTCTTTCTTTTTTTCTGGAGGTTCTTGGCACTCAGTCAGTAATTCTGGAACTTAATTTGTATCTGATGTGAGTAACACACCATCACAGTCTCCCAAACTGCTGTTCATCCGTGTGTCAGTCAATACAAGGCTTAAGAGAGACAATGTGGCCAAACCAGGGGGTGAATGCTTCAGTTTCAAATACAACAAGGCTTGGCTGATTCTTCACCATCAGAAGCTTGTAGTGAAGAATCACACTGCTGATAGTTTCTAGCAGTACTGAATTAATTAAAAGATACATAAGAAGAGGAACGCTTGTTTAGCGTCACATACAATACTGAATTATATAACACAAACTCACGTTACAAAGTGGGGATGATTGCCCATTTTCTCTTCAAGTTTCTCAAGAAAAGTGAGATCTGTAGCATCACCTGGCCTTACACACTCATCATCCTGAGATACCAAAAGACACAAGTTGTCATGAAAATGCTTCAGTTTGCAACAAACAGGAATCTTTCATGTCAAAATGTGAATTATATATATTTATGTCTCTTTAGTAAAACAGTGTTCTCATTCTTCTATACCAGCACAGAGATGATTCCTCTGTGCTTCTCCTCCACCAGGTCACAGATGATTTTATTGTTGAAAAACTGCACCGGTTCCCACTAAAACACAGTGAGAGAAAATGACACTTACTCTCTTTTTAAACTTTAGAGGATCATTCCATACGTGGTGTTTAAATGATGAATGATTGATGTGCTCTAACGCACCCCAATTCCTTCAGCTTCATATTCCTCCTGTTCAGACTTCAGCGTCAGTTGAATGAAGAGCTGCTGTAGCTTCTCATTACAGTAGTTTATACAAAACTGTTCAAAACTAAGCACACGTAGACATACAATTAACAAAAGTCTACAACATCATGCACACAAAATCTATCTATCTATCTATCTATCTATCTATCTATCTATCTATCTATCTATCTATCTATCTATCTATCTATCTATCCATCCATCCATCCATCCATCCATCCATCCATCCATCTATCTATCTATCTATCTATCTATCTATCTATCTATCTATCTATCTATCTATCTATCTATCTATCTATCTACCTATCTACCTATCTATCTATCTATCTATCTATCTATCTATCTATCTATCTATCTATCTATCTATCTATCTATATTTATGTCTGTCTGTCTCTCATTAATTCCAAACACATACCTGTTGACAGTGAATACCTCAAATCCATAGATGTCTAACAATCCAATGACTGTCTTCCTGTTAGAATCCTAAAAAAAGAAAGTGACCTTTACAAAAAATAAGATTACTTCGAGTTAAATTTCAAGTATACTTCATGTAGTATACTAAATGTACTGAAGTATACTGTTTCAATACTTTTAAGTTCAAGTGTAGCAGTAGTAAACTTTGAGTAGGCCTACACTAGTGTATACTTGTAGTACAAACAAAAAACTAAACTTTTTGTACTACAACTATACTACAAATGAACTTAAAGGTATACTAGTTGTCAAAAACATTTTTTAGTTTATGAGAGTACACTTTGAAGTATACTCTATTAAGTATGAAGTATAAGTTTACTTTAAGTGAACGTAACATATTTGTAGTTTAATATTTACATATGTTTACACTTTGAGTATACTATGTTCCTATGTTGGGTATTAATGTTTTATACTTGAAATATACCTTTAACTGCACTTTAACTCTTTCCATTATAGCTTCATGCATCCTTATTGATTAACACTTGAATGTGGTTTAAAAAATGCTTAAAAAAGCAACATTTAAAAATAAAAGCTGAGAAAATATGGATCGGATTCAGGTCAATGATCAAAACACAGATTGAGTAGATTTAGTCCATCAACACCCCAAATCTTCACAGAAGTTTTCTCTTTATGGGTTCAACATTTCTTTCAGTAACATTAGGTAGTTTTGAACTCATATGCTGTTTAATATTTGATGATCGCGTTATTTTACATGTTCGTAAGCAATCTTCTATCACTTGTTTCTGCTTCTTCACCTGTGTTTTGATCAGGAGATTCTGTACTATTTCAAAAGATGTGCCCCCTATCATATAACAGTGAAAACATGGATAGCCAGAAAATTCAGTCATTGGCAGGAAAAGAGACTTGACATAAACAATAATTTGCAGTAGCTTACATATAATTTCATATATTCAGAATTAGAAACAGTATATTTAAGTAATTACATTCCTGAGATGCTAATAAAGTATATTTCTGAGAAGTACATAAAAAGTAGACTGAAAGTATACATTCTTATTTTTAGTTTAAAGAAGTATAGGATACTTGAATTAATTTCTTTTTCATACGGGAAAGAATGAAGCAAGTTGTTTAAATTTTGTTTCTTTAAAGCTGTCCGGTAGAACATTACACATTTTTTTAATGGAACAAACCACATTCAGTGTTTTTCAGCAAAATGCTACCAATAGATTTACAGTGTAACCAAACATTGGCTTGAAATGGTAATTATATGAAGTTTTTTGTTGTTTTCCTCTTACTTTATTCTCCAATGACTCGTTGATTCGGTTGACCAGCCATGTGAAGGCACGGCCATAGATGGCTTTGGCCAGGGCATCTCTGGCATAGATAGCATGATCAACAGTGAACGGACTCAAGACCTGAGGGTCAGAAAGATAGTTATCGCCTGCTTCAACAAGGATTTTTGTTTAAAAATTATTTATTTTTTACCTCCTCTGATTTGGCTTCAATCTTTCTGAACGTAAGCACTTCATGAAGGACCTGAACATGGACCCCTAACAGCTGAACATAAACACAAAAAAAGGAATGATATCTGAACCAAATCAACAAGTCAGATGTGTGATAACTTAGAATATGTCAGTTTCGATATAGTACACTTTAGAAATTCTATTAACTATAAGTAAATTTGCTATTCTAACTACATGTCAACTAACTCTCCTTAATTTTCAAGTACATGTCAACTAACTCTCTTTAAAGTGTTAGTAGACTGTTAGGTTAGGGTCAGGGATAGTAGAATAAATTGAATAGGTATTTGCAAAGTTATTTATAGTCAGTACATTGTATGTTGGGGGACATTAAAATAAAGTATAAGCAGATATTAAGCAGACAGTCTTACTCTAATGACTACTAGTAGTTGACTTGTAGTTACTGAATTACTTATAGTTAGTAGAATGTCTAAAGCAGACTATTGAAATAAAGTGTTACCAAAAACTGACCTTGGATACCCATCTCAGAGCTGCATTAGAGTTTAGAGTAGCATAACCTTTGGTGTCTCCATCAAAGTGCACATTTCCTAGATGGAGCACACTAGCTATGATCCCAAAGAGGTGCTAGTATATTAAAGAGAAAACGATCTGTTTATTATCAGTGGTCCGGTTGTCCATTATAGATCATTTAAACCAACAAAAAAATATTGTATTTTAAAAACTCTCCTTACCTCAATGTCGTTAGCATCAAAGTCAATGATCGATAATGCATTTTTAACCGTTTTCCAGTCGTTCTTGTCATTAATAGAGCTCACATTGGAAGATTCTCCCTTTTAAGACAGCAAACATTTTTTGTTTTTTGTTTTTTGTTTTAACAAATAGTCTGATTCTACTTAGATTTAATTATTTAACTATTTTGTAGTTATGTTACACACCGGATTAAAAATGAGAAACCATACCTGCACTAAATAACTATAATGTTTAGTGTCCTTCTCCAAACCCAGGTGCCTCAGTAGGTCTTCATCTCCTCCCTCCACCAGCTGGTAAAATATATGAAAGTTTCTCTCACCATGGTTTTGGTGAACCACTCTAGACTTTTCCAGCAGGTAGCTGAGTATGTGGCCACCAACAGCATCTCCCTACATATTAAAATAAAGCGTGAACCTTCTATAACGTGTAGCATTATTGATGGGATGAAGTTAGAAGGTATCTATACCTGACTATCAAACTGGATGTCCATATACTTCCCAAAACGGCTGGAGTTGTAATTTTTCATCGTCTTTGCATTTCCAAAGGCCTAAAATCAGATTTGATGAATGCATGGCATACATAGTGAATGTCAGACCTATTATAAATATTATTGTTGGACTGACCTCTAGTACAGGGTTGGACATAAGCATACGGTCTCTCACAGTGTCGAGTAAGGTGGAACTAGGGCAGCTGACTGCATAGTACTGCAAGATCTTCTTGGAGGCCTCAGTTTTGCCTGCTCCGCTCTCCCCAGATATCAAAATAAAGTGGTTGTTGGCTTCTGATAACATGGTGTGGTAAGCATTATCTGCTAATGCATAACTGAAAAGGACATAAGATGTACAACATTTTATTTTAAAATGTCTTATTGACTGGTTTGTCAATGAAGATAAAGTCAAACACTTACATATGAGGGGGCAGCTCAAAAAAGTTCACTCCCATGTAGAGGTCCATTTGTTTCTTGTTATAGATGTCCAACTCTTTGTATGGGTTTACGGATATCAGCAGAGTACCTATGTAAGTCTGTGAGTATAAAGATGCCTTTTGGTTTATAAAATATACAATCACAATGAATAATGAGTAAAAACGATAATTAACCTTTTTTTTCACTCACGTATATCAAGTCCTCTGTGAAACGTTTTTTCAGATTGTCCAGGAAGGCTGTTTCACTGTTGTGGGCGTCAAGAAGCACAAAGTCCTGGATGCCAACTCGGTCTCTGGCAATCAGGGCTCCCTCCAAGTCCAACTGACCCAGTTTAACCTTTCCTTTCTGCCAATCAGACAAGCACAACACTGACCATGACCCAATGCAATTTGTTTACATTGACCAAGTCTATAGGATTGTGTCATTCTAGATCCGTTAGGTTCAGAAGCTTGGTTTTTAAAGCAGCAAAAAACAGACCTAAATATCCATTTCAGTTAAATAATCAGTGAATTATTTTCTGTGAGAAATTGGTTATGGATGAAGAAGTGGCAGGACTAAAATGGAATTGGCTATTATAAGGCATTTCTTAAGCTACAGAGTCTAGCGACTCTTCCCCCTTTTATTAATAGACTTGCTGTCATGTTGAGACTGAGACCGAGAATCAGGGTCTAAGGTCTCTGATTAAGTCACGATCATCCAACCGCATAATCCCCTGCTGATGTTTAACTAAGTACTTTATAATGCTGTTCTCTATTGTACAGGCTTTTGTAATGAGATATCATCTGCAATGAGTAGACCATGTTCTTGTCCCTGTGAATGGCAGCTTTGCTTTCGCTATAAGAAACCTGTTCAAAAAGCATATTGTGATTGGAGACCGCATCAGCATTCAGCACATGTCAGGCAGCCATATCTTGGTTCTGAGAGATATTTATGAAAGCAATGAGTGCATTCACTCCCTGAGAATTGGGTATAATCAAAGCCAATACCGATTTGATCAATGGCAATATCTAGTCTCTTACTCTTACTTAGGACTTATTTAGCTTATGCATGCTTTAAAAGTGAAACCAGAGAGAGGTTTATCCAAAAAATTAGCAATTTGTCTGCAAAAGCTAAACAGTCCTCAATCAGAATTTGCTGTAGTTCCTCAGTTCAGTGTCTGTCATCCTATTTCAGTAAAGAGACTAGAGAAGTATATTTCTCAATATATGAAAGACACTTTTGAGGCATGTGTCAAAATTGTGCATTTTTAGAACCAAGATATTTTAAGATTTCCAGTGGTCTTCTCTTTACTTCAGAAATTTGTCTTCTCCCCATTTTTTAGAATCCTGGATATTTGACTTTCATATAGCAAATTGGAAGAAGAAACTGAAAAGAGGGGAAAAAACTAAGTCTAATCTAACGACTAGAAGCCCCCAAAATCTCCCCCGCCCCCCTTTCACCCCATAAACCTCATTAGCTCTGAAAGAGGCCAGTTTTTTTGTCCTGTAAATTCCAAAGACGATGGACAATGAAGAAGCTTTTAAAATGCAGTCTACATTCCATTACACATATTCTCTCTGCATATCCTTTCAAAATTTATTCATTAGAAAACATTTAATGTCACACCGAATTTCACACTGGGCAGTCCCAGGACAATAGATGAGATTTGGCCTATTTGGGCTGGTGCGGGCTGGTTGGATGTAGAGGGGGAGAGGGCAAAGTAGCAGAAGAGGGAGAGAAAAAGAGGGAGATATGGAGGGAAGGAGGGACACAGGAAGGGAGGGAGGGGGTTGCTTATATTTGTCTGATCTGAGAGCTTCTGAAATGAGGCCTTCTTGAGACAACAGGACAGACTAAATTGTGCTGTAACGGTCTGTGTCCCGCTGCTCTCTGAGACACTCATTTAGCATGCCCTCAGGGCACACAATGGAGGCTTGTTCTGAACGCCGCAGTTATACGAACACCGTAATCAAGGGTACTGTGTGTGTTCGGGAGGGGGACGTATTTCTCAGATGGGAGATTTTCGTCCACCTGTCCGCCAATAAAATTTTCATCCCACCGCATGCACCCCTAACTTGTGAATCACCACCCACCACATCACTTCACGCTCCCCACCATTTCATGTCCTTACCGACAACCCCAAAACATGCCCCTCCCCCTCCCCCTGCTTTAAGCCAAAGGGGCAGGTGAACAATATCATTGAAGATCCCCCATTTGAGATGTCAGAACCAATCTCAATCTCAGCATTATTGTGGAGACTCCCCCTCTCTAGTTTCTGTCCCCACATGGGAACAAGCTGAACTCAATGTCACATGAGGAACAATGGACAGAGGGGTTGCTAATGTTTATAGTGTGACACTTTCAGTGTGATAAGACTCATGGACATCAGCACAGGAAAAGCCTGTTCCTCTTCCCAAATGAAAGATGCAACTGAAAGCAGTTACATTGATGGGTCTGAGGTACCTGTATATTCAACACGATCACATGGCAATGTGTATCAATAGTACGAGTGTGCAATCTCGTGGAATTTATACGGCAAAATGAGTTTTGGCGTGCATATGCTATGCAGTTTTTCGCATGCATACCATACGCACTTTATGGCGTGTATATGACACGCTTTTGGGTAGGTTGGGGGTGGTGGGGTGGGTGGTTCATACGTATGATAATACGCCATAAAGTGCGTCTCATATGCACGTGAAAAACCACGTACCATATGCATGCCAAAACTCATTTTGGCATATGCATTTCACGAGATTGCACACTCGTACTATTTATACGCATTTTCATGAGATCGGGCTTGTATGGTTCACATATAAAGTCAAAAGTTTTGACACACCCACCTATTCCTTTATATGTAAATAGTTTTTAGAATTAATTATGAAAATACTTAATTTCAAGCATTTGTGCGTAAGACTTTTTAAGAGGATTTTTAAAGATTTTTTTAAGTGTGTCCGGATATTCAAAGCAAACAATAATGACAAAAACAAATGCACTACTAGTAATGGGCATGTTTCTACAATAGATAATTCCCAATCAATAAAATACCAGTCACCTTAGTCAAAACTATTAAGGTCAAATATATTTTAATTGTTGTGTCGCCTGTATGAAATGCCAAAACAAAATTGAACCTCAAAGCCAAGAGATCAAATAATTTTTCTTTAGTTATAAGCTTTAGTTTTTCCCTTTTTTAAGAAAATAAAATAGTTATTAACACACAAAGTGTTTAAAATTACATTTGTCACATTATAGGTGCTCTTCAGTATAAAAGCTATTGTCTTATGATTAAGAGATGGTACTTCTGCCTGGTCTAAAGTGTCAGTCGCGGCTGAGTTGAGATGACCTCAACCAAATCAGAGAGGGAGGAGAGAAAGATATGGTGAAGACATCCTACTCCTCAGCAGGCCTGGCCAAGAAAAGGAAAGACTAGACATAATGGGCAATAGTAGCACTCTCCTAAAGTGAGCGACGAGGTCTAGTTACATCTCTCTTTCTCAGAGTAAAGAAACCTAAAGTTTTGACAGATTTACAGCTTTTGATCGATCAACTGAGTGACATTGGATATTATTCTACACTAAAGCTTTCACTGTCAATTGTGTACAGAATAAAAGCAAACAGGAAGTAGAAACTGAAAGAGTATAAGAGCATGTTAATGGCCACTTTGAATGCTGAAATGTATTGCTTTCTTTTGATCTTTCTTTTGATATTTTCTTTTCATCATTGCTATTATTTATATGCTATTGCTTTCTTTGCTGTAGTGAATTTCTGGCTGATGTAATGACAAAAGCAGTTAGAACATATGCTAAGCAAATATCTGTAGATACATGTAAACAGATCCTACCTGCATCTTGTAAGCTGAATGGGTCAGTCGCTGATTAAAATAAGGGAACTAGTTGCATCAAGACCAACTTTGTCCTTAAGAATCCTTTCACATCGAGCTAGCGCCAAACAAATCCTAACATCCCAACACGTGCCATGGAACACCCCAAAATTCCACCGTGATTCTAGAAAGAATCTTCAGTGAAACTTGTCTAAAAACTCCTTAAAAGTTCATTTCAGCGTTTCTAACAAGGCATGCAAGTGGTTCACGCGGTTCAAGCTTAGCTGGTTCAAACGCGGAGAGGATGTCTATCTATTATTGCTGTGTTCTTCACGGTAATGACCCATGTTCTGGTTGCAAGGCCTGGGTATTTAATGATTCATGGACCAGTCAGGAGGGGGTTCAGAGAACCAGAGATCTTATTCAGTGCTTACCTAGGTGTCTACCTGGGTGAAACACAAAGATACAGAAACATGATCTGGCCAAATGTGGACATCAACCCTTCCCCCAGTCCTCTACCACTTCTACGGTAACTCCAAACATTACAACAGATCAGCTCCTGTTTCTGATCTTTGATTAGGGAAATAAATTAAAGGCTAATTAAGCACTGTATATTCAATCAGTGAGTTTGAAAGAGAACCACAATAAAGTCGTCATTTGGGCTGACAGCACTCGACCATGCTCTTAGCCACTTGAAGCCAGCTGGCTCAAGACTCAACCAGCATATGTTAGTCATTCAATCACAGCTTGTCCTGTAATTTAGCAGAGCCAACGAACGATCACTTCATGTGGATCTTGGATTGACTAGACTTTAAGATGTTTTAGACAGTGACATTACTAAGCCCAACTTCATTTTCCTTTTGCCTTGTTATCTGACTCATGCTTGAGACGACTGACTGGTATCTCTTTTCGCCCCACTAATGACCCAAATAATCCAGTAGAAAAGATTGAATTTCCTACAGCACTTGCCTTGAATCTCAAGTGTGAGAGATATACTGTGTCATGCTTGACATGCATGTGATATTCAGTGTCACTCTTGCTAATTTTCAACAAGGTGACAAGTGAAGTAAATAAATAAATAAATCAAAGTTAAATTAAACTACATTCGCCATGTTGTCATTATCATGTGACCTATGAGAGTCAGTTATGTTACTTCAATGCACACTTTAGAATCTCACCGGAAGAAGAAGGCCATTCGGGTACTTTTTGCCTACTGTTTTATAGATACTGTAAATTTGGACATATTTCTTTTGTCACATACTGTTTTTATCCTACTATACAGTAGAGAAGCATGCAGTTTTAGATGCAGCCGATTTATAATACGTTTTAATGCTTTTAGTCGCGTTGCACTGCTTGCGTCCGGTGACGGCAATGGGCCCTCTTTTAACGGTCGGCATGTCAGGCACATGGTCCAAAAGCGTTGTACCTAGTCTCCTAATGAGTCATGGGTGTGTTTTGGGTGTAAAGTGCGATAAATATTTACATGGCAGAATTTGCAAGGAAAGTTTTTCTCCAAAGCGGAATGATTTTATTTTTAATATTTAAAGGTCCCGTTCTTTGCGATTCCATCTTTCAAATTTTAGTTAGTGTGTAATGTTGCTGTTAGAGCATAAATAATACCTGTAAAATTATAAAGCTCAAAGTTCAATACCAAGCGAAATATTTTATTTAACAGAAGTTCCCTTTCAAAGCCTACAGCGAACGGCCGGTTTGGACTACAGCAGGAAGTGCAGGGATGTAATGACATCACTAGAACCGTTTGTTGACTAACCCTCCACCCACAAGAACGCAAAATAGAGGGTGTGGTCTTGTTGCTCTCCCACGTGGAGAAGAGCACGCATTCAGCGCTTGAATCTCCCCGTTATGGTAAGAGGCGGGACCTTTCCGGGCAAAGTGCGCTAAGCTGCTGTCCAATCACAACACGGGAAGCGCTGGCCCAATCAGAACTCGTTATGTGTTTCTGAAGGAGGGACTTCATAGAACAAGGAAATCCTCAGGCCGTTTTTAGGACAGAGAAAACAGCGCTGTACAGATAAGTAAATTGTGTGAAAAATACTTTTTTTAATTGTGTGTTTTTTTACACGCGAAACATGAACTCATGTTATATTGCACACTGTAAACATAATCAAAGCTTCAAAAACACGCGAAGAATGGGACCTTTAAAATGTTGTGGTGCTGCTGCGCTTCCCTGTGTGTGCAATAAGGAGAGTGTATGCATGTTGTGCACCTGCCTATAGGGGCATATTGTTAACATTTCCAGTTGCGCTCCAAAAAATTCACCTGAACACACCTCGTTTTCAGCCCAGCACACCGAGGGTGAACATATGGGCATGCTTACATTTGCTATTTAAACATACAGGACATAAATATTATAACTGCGCTGGGCTGAAAAAACTCCTGCGTCGTGCCTGACGTCGCATTGCGCGATGTGTATGATTGGGCCCCATGTGTTACAACAATTCTTCTCTTAAAACTTATCCAATATTTTATTTATAAAGCTGTTTAAATAAATGTTTTTATAGTTGTTTTAGGGTTTATGACATTGCATTGTCATAGTGACAATTGTAAAACTGGATATAACTTTACACTAAAAGGTAAATTTTTTGTAAAATCATGTTAACACACATATTGTCATTGCCTTGAGGCTATAATTTATGACCACATATAATTATAATTTATATGATTATCTATAAGTTTTGAATTTGGCATTATTCACTTCCAATGTAAGCACCTTACTTTGACCAAGATTTATGAATTTTTGTATTACTTTCTTGTATTACTTCTGTGCAATATTAAAAGAAGCTACGTATTTTGATAAATGTTTTTTTGTTCATACAATGACAGTCAGTGGTCACCTACATACAACTAGGCCTATTTGATGACAACATTTTTCAAAATATCCTCTTTTGTGTGCCTCACAAAGATGAGCGTTCCTTTAATTTGTTATGAACCTGGAATATTGCTTTAAACTTTGTTCGAAATCCATTGTTTGCTTTCATCAAATGGCCTTATAGTTCTGCAACTATTGCAAACATCAAGGCCATTGCATTGTAAAGGTAGGACTACGCACACCATCCACAGTCATATTCACACTTGTCCCATTCACAACCTCTGTTGTCAAGGCTACCTTCGCCCCCTTCACCACAGGCCCGTTTTGCTCCACACCCCCCTTTCTAGTAATGCTTGTCCAGCCTTAACAGGCTTTGTGCTGCCCACTGGGCCCTGATGCAGCACGAGACCCGGCAAATCCTATTATACAGGAGTCACAGCACTTGATTTTCCCATTAGAGATTCCAAGCTGAGAATAAGGGTGTATTATAACACCGGCTTTGCCTCGTTCCCACCGAAAGTCCCACCTCACTCTCTCGTTTTCATGAGCGCTTTTCTCAAGTATTAGTGTTTCTTCAGTTTTTTTGCTGCGTGCTTTTTGTTGAGCAGTATGAGCTAGAAATCACAACTAGAAAAGATTAACATTCTAAATTACAGTAATCATCCCATTTCTACTGGTTTAAATTTAATGAATGAATATTTAATAAAATTTCAGGCTTACCTAAGAAGTATCTTGTGGCTTGTCAATTAATAGATACTCTTCACGCGCCATTGTGAGTGTTCCTGAAATACTCTTGAGGTTCATCATCAAACAAATCAACCAAAAGGCAACTGTTTTGACCTAAGCCAAGTGTGACAATACAAGTCGTTTTTAAAGGTGAATGAATAGCAGCGAGAAGAAAGCTTTCTTTTACTTTCCCTGTCAGAGTTTAGATCAGCCATGACCTGTTGATATGACTAAAGGTCAAGACTAGTGTCAAGAGGTGACCTGATTGGTGACCCCCAAGACGTGGTGTTTGAACTGGAACTTTGAAGGTCAAAACAGAAACAGAAGAATAGGAGGTGACCACTAACACAAGGGAGCTCAATCAATTGATTTGAGAGTTACAAATATTTTCTATGAATGGCAAGGCACACTTTTGCATGTTTGGTAATCAGTGATTTTGGGATACAGACTAAGTTTAATACATTAATATTAGTAATCACAAAGTGTGATCATGTTTAACAAACATATTGAATCTTGTAACAAAACAAAGAATTTAGCTACCTAAAGTGTTGTATATTATTTCTCCTCCTCCCCTTATTCAGGTAGTTTAACCCATAAAGACTACTATCAAATGATTCCTAATTTTAACGCCTATAAACTATGTCCAATTTCACGCTTACAACTTTGCTTCTGCCATCTGATTGACAATTTATAGTTATTAAGCAAAGGCCTTTAAGCATAATCCTTAAGTCCTTACTGATTTTTATACAGTGAACGAAATAATACATTTTACATTATATTGACAACACTTTACAATAAGGTTTCATTAGTTACCATTATTGAACTAAAGGATTATTAAGAACACCTGTTCAATTTCTCATTAATGCCATTAACTAATCAACCAATCACATGGCAGTTGCTTCAATGCATTTAGGGGTGTGGTCCTGGTCAAGGCAATCTCCTGAACTCCAAACTGAATGTCAGAATGGGAAATAAAGGTCATTTAAGCAATTTTGAGCGTGGCAAGGTTGTTGGTGCCAGACGGGCCGGTCTGAGTATTTCACAATCTGCTCAGTTACTGAGATTTTCACACACAACCATTTCTAGGGTTTACAAAGAATGTTGTGAAAAGGGAAGAACATCCAGTATGCGGCAGTCCTGTAGGCGAAAATGCCGTGTTGATGCTAGAGGTCAGAGGAGAATGGGCCGACTGATTCAAGCTGATAGAAGAGCAACTTTAACTGAAATAACCACTCGTTACAACCGAGGTATGCAGCAAATCATTTGTGAAGCCACAACCTTGAGGCGGATGGGCTACAACAGCAGAAGACCCCACCGGGTAACACTCATCTACACTACAAATAGGAAAAAGTGGCTACAATTTGCACAAGCCTGGAAAAATGTTGCCTAGCCTGATGAGTCTCGATTTCTGTTGAGACATTCAGATGGTAGTTAGAATTTGGCGTAATGTGGTGGTGTAATGGTGTGGGGGATGTTTTCTTGGCACACTTTAGGCCCCTTAGTGCTAATTGGGCATGGTTTAAATGCCACGGCCTACCTGAGCATTGTTTCTGACCATGTCCATCCCTTTATGACCACCGCATGTACCCATCCTCAGATGGTTACTTCCAGCAGGATAATGCACCATGTCACAAAGCTCAAATAATTTCAAATTGGTTTCTTGAACATGACAATGAGTTCACTGTACTAAAATGGCCCCCACAGTCCCCCGATCTCAACCCAATAGAGCATCTTTGGGATGTGGTGGAACAGGAGCTTTGTGCTCTGGATGTGCATCCCACAAATCTCCATCAACTGCAAGATGCTATCCTATCAATATGGGCCAACATTTCTAAAAAATGCTTTCAGCACCTTGTTGAATCAATGCCACGTAGAATTAAGGCAGTTCTGAAGACGAAAGGGGGTCAAACACAGTATTAGTATGGTGTTCCTAATAATCTTTTAGGTGAGTGTACATTAGTTAACATGGACTAAGAATGAACACAGCATTTAATAATCTCAATTAGTGTTAATTTAATCATTTACTAATGCATTATTAAAGTCAAAAGTTGTATTTGTTAACATTATACAAGTTAATACACTGTGAACTAACATTAAACAATGAACAGTTGTATTTTTTATTAACAGTAACAAAGATGAATAAATACTGCAACAAATGTATTTCTAATTGTTAGTTCATGTTAGTTAATGCATTAACTAATGTTAACACATGAGACCTTAATTGTAAAGTGTTACTATTATATTTTATAAAATACACATTTTATAAATATAAAATATAGATCATTTATTATTATTTATGATATTATTTATATTTTTAGATGAACACTTAATGGACCAAAGCAACTTAGGTTTACTTGGTTATCCGTACATCATTTTCAGATGAATCCTGTTAAAAATCCTGTGAGTATCAGATACAACAGGCTTTTGAAGGATGCCTCTCAATCATCCTTTAATTGCACTGCATTGTTTTGCCCCTCCACAAATATGAACTAGTTTCATTTAAATATCATATTATTAATATGAGTGGGAATTGATATAGTGTATGCATTTTTATGTATAGTGTATTGATCATTGCAATAAGAATTTCACCTTACTTTTTGGCTGATTCATATTGATATCAGAATATCAATGTTGTCTTGATCCCATTTTTTAAATATAAAAATGCTGTGTAAAACCTTTTGCTAGCATGTTTCAGATGCTTTCTTTATACACTTATATAGCTTGTTTCAGCAGAACTAACAAGACTGTTGCTAATTATTTCTCAATGGACACTACTGTCCACCATGTGGTCACTAAAGCTTCTTTAAGGTTTCCTAAAGAACCCTTTGACCCTTCAGAGACAGATCGTCTTTAGACAATGCTTTAGGCTCTTCCTCTGCTGTGGTCCTGTGTCATCCAGCGTTCGGTCTGCGAGACAACCGCCCAAAGGTCACTCAAGGTCTCTCATTAGTCTGGAAACAGAAAGAACCAATGGAGTCTACAAGTGATTGGGTTCAAACAATTAATATGAAAATCAAAACAACTTAAGTGTGAAACAGTGCTGTGACTTCTGTATGGCAATTGTATAAACCTGTTTGTCAAAAGAAAATCCTAAACCATGTGGTAAGCTTAATGCAGGATGACAGTTTTATAACAATATGAAGAGGTAACTAAAGCCTAAAGAGCTGAGAGACTTTCAACTCGCAGTATACATACATTTGGATAATATGCATAATAGGCTATTGTAAGATTGGCAACATTTTATTATACCAACATATTTAATCTAAATCTGCTCTGCCTAAAATAAATAAATTGATCTGTAAACCATGGCTAATAGACAGAGCAGTGTCCATGCGAGAAAAAAAACACCATTAGGGTAATACAAATGTATACACTAAAATAATTTACAGAATTTAGTTTGCTTTAATTTATTAAAGACATATATCTTTTTTTTTTATTTACATTTAAAATAAAATAAAAAACACTAACAGCTGTTGTTCTGTTGAGATTCTCGGAAAAATAAATGTAGCCCTGCTTTTTCAATTTAAAACAGTATTTAAAAAAACAATTATTAACACTTTAAATCTGTAAATTCAACAACTGTCTTCTCCAGAACTAGCAAGGTCACTGCTTGCTAAAATCTAAAATCTGACAACCACCATAACATTGCTGGTACAGAAAAAGCCACATGATTAAGAATTAAAGTTCATTACAAGTTGCGTTTCCACAATCTGAAGTAAATAATACACAGTGATGTAAAATATTTGAGTAAATGTAATTGATTACTGTATCTTTTTGGCTGCTTTTTACTTTGAGTATCAAAGATATTAGCAACTTTTAAGATTACAGTTTTAAGAAAAGGTATGTGAACCGCTTGCAGAATCTGTGTAAATATGAATAGTTTTAACAGAATAAGCAGTCATACAAAATGCATGTTTTTTTTTAGTTTGTTTTTTTTAGTGTAGGCTAGTACTGTCTTGAATAAGATATTTTACATTAAAAAGGACTCATGAACAACCAGCTGAGAAAAAAAAAACAGCTGTGGATCATCCAGGTAACGACACACGGTATTAAGAATCAATGATTCATACACTTTTGAACATGGGTTCAATTGAAGAATTTTTTTTTTTTTTTTTTTTTTTTTTGCATTGTGGACTATATGTAAACATTTTTATGTAAAAGATCTTATTCAGGAAAGCTCTAAATAAAAACAACATGCATTTTGAATAATCTATTATTTTGTTAAAATTATTCATTATTCACATTTTCAATCTGCAAGTGGTTCACATACTTTATAATCTTGCAACTATAGGCTCTTTATCCTACTTCAATACATTTGTAATGATTAATACAAAATACTCAAGTTAAAATCAGATAGCCTACTCTAAGACTTTTACTCACTTGGTGACTTGTACGTTGAAATGGAGTTATTTTCGCTGTAAGGTATCTGCACTTTTCCTTGAGTGGTTTTCAGGTATCTTTACACCTCTGCTAATCTATAGGCTAACGGTGCACAGTGCCATGCACACAAATACAAAACAGCACCACGTTAACACACACGGCACTAAAATAATGTAATAAATACAATATTAATGTAACAACATAAGATGTCAAATGAATATACATAACTAACAAAAATAATATGATTTTAATTTCAATAAATGCGATGTATTGTTTAATTTAAAATAACATTGTATGGTAACTTGACCAAATTACAGGTTTTTATATAGCCTTTTCACATAGTTTTTGCTTTAACATAAACTTTGCAAATAGTGCAGTCTAATAGCTGCTGCTGAGGCACATACGGTCTTTAGGACCCAGCGTTGTTCTTTTGGGAGCGTCTTTTTGTCCGTTGCAAGTACGCATTGATTGTAACCATTGTGACTTCGCGATTTACCATCTGTAGTGTCCCATGTGGTTCAAGTCAATTAACGACACCAGCCGGATCACTTCCCACAGGATTTGAAACCTATATTTCAAAATTCAAAAAGTTTACTGAAGTTATGTTTAAAGAAAAATAGGAAATGATTAAATTATGAAGAACTGTGGAAATTATATTCTTGTTGTTGCCTTGAATGTATTCTGGATTCCTTTCTCCACTATTACCCACTTACACAAATAGCATATTAAACGGTGATCTTACTATTACTAATCACAATAATACCTGTAATTATAAGCAGCACCATGATCATTAGATATGCGCGTGCACGTGGTTTGTTTTACTCAGCATTTCTAGGTTACAAATAAAATACTGTAAACGATTTTTAAAACACTTTATGGGACATCAATATCATCATTTGCCGTCTTTCGTATTTATTTCACACACAGGAGAGCTATTAACTCACGGCATGATATTACATTTTCAACCAGGGGGCGAACCTGTCATATCTGTGTGAGATCTGTCATGTCCAGCGCGCGCCACTCTGTGCGTTTTTCCCGCCGCAGTGTAACCAAAACGACGCGGCTTCAAAGGCGGTTAAAACACGAGCAGTAGACTGAACTACAGCTCTTCCTAGGACAGAATATCACACAGAACCGCACGGAGAGGATGTGTCTTTTTTAAAGGTCTGTTTAGAAAATAAGGCTCCTACATATAACGTTAGGCTATATAGGTGAACAATAATATCAGGAATTGGCATTTGTGTTATTTAACGTTGCCTATGGCTACAGGGGAACATGGAAATCACTGCTGAATCCGTTACAGGTCTCTGCATTGTTGGAGTTTATATCAGTTTTCTCCGAGTTTATAGGAATTTATAGTCTATATAAAACGATGCCTGCCGTAGAAACTGAGGATTTGGTCTAAACGCTCAGCTTTATGTTTCTATTTTTTGTTTGTGGATAAGAAGTTGCACCGGACTTGGAAAAAAAAACGCACCTGTGGACTAAGTTACTGCACAAAGAAAACACGGAAGAAAACACAAGTCTCCGAGGAAGAAAAGTATTGATTCAATTAAAAACACTGGAAACCAGTAGGTGAGATGCTCTGACAGATAATCTGCTTGATTGTGGAGGCAAGGCAACAACAGCTGTCAGTCAGAGCACGAGACCCCCTCCCTTCGTCACGGCTCGCGCTGCGTGTGCACACAGTGCGCATGACCGTCGCGAGCGAACCGCACAGACGAGGGAAATTTAAAAAACGGTTTTTTCTTGTGGGACAACAAGTGCCCCGACCAACAGTAGAGCTTTTCTCCGTCTCGTTACCCAAGATTTTCTATATCCCAGAACAACTTCAACAGAAACGAGGTAAGATTCCGTTTATCTCGTGTTTTATTAGTCATTTTTAAATAACTTAAGTCAAGAGGCTGCGCACCTGTTTCGGACTGACATTTTATACAGCCTGAACATTGATGTCTGACGTAAATGTCTGCCTTTAATAATCACCTGGTGTTTTGAAGAACAACTACAAACAGTTTCTCGTCTATGTGTTTTCTGTTAAATACAACATTTAAGATTTAATATTGAAACGCTAGCAGACTGACAGGTAACGTTAACGGTGACTGATGACGTCTGATGATTAGTCAACAAAACAAACGTCAAAAGTAGTGATATATATTTTCTTTTTTAAATATTAAAATGTACTATTCTCTCTTTTCCCCCTTTCTTGCTCAGTTATAGTGTCTTTAGTTTTTGTTGGGCATCGCCTATTTTATTAATATTCACAAATTAATGTGTTCTTATGTGGCCATGTGATTAACTCGAGTCAGATTATTGTTGTTGTTTTTTTACATCGCAGATGATGAAAAAGTCATATATTTGTACTATTTGTATTTTCTTTGGACCAAATGCACATTTATAAAAATAACTTTTATTCTGTATTTTGCATGGTTCATTTACTTTTATCTGCAAAAGATGATTGAAAGTGGAATTACAAGCAGGATGTCTGGGATTCATGAAAACCCTGGACAAAGTCACCACACCTCCGCACAAGACTACAGGTAGGGGGTGATTTCCTTTGATGGCTGAACCCATTGCTTTTGAACCTTGAGCAGATTAGAGAATAAAAAGATAATTTAGGGAAGAAGAAGAGCGCTGCTAATCTTAATACAATCTCCACCTTCCCTATTCTGTAAAATAAAAGTGTGATTTGAGAGGCAGGGAATTGGGGTTTGTGGAATAAGAAAGGAGCGAGAGAATACATCATCTTTGCTCTGAATGGATCTGTCAGAAAGCATCAGCTCTGTTTACACGCCCGCTGTCGGCACACGGAGGGATTGAGTACCTTGAAGGGGGCCCCCACGGGTCACCAAGGAGAAGTGGCTCCCAATTAGAATGTAAACGAGGGCGACTTGAGCTGTGATAAACCGTGACTGTGTGTGCCCGCCTCCCCCTTTCTGTGGGACACGTAATGGTTTGCATCAATGAGCAAATAAAATCATTTTTTCTTTCACTTGTATAACCGCACCCTAATGACCGTAAACCGTCCAATACATAGCTGGGTTTACAATTGCACTTCAGAAATGCTAATAAGTACAAGGATGCAGGCCCTATTTTGTTGACGATCCTAAATTTGAGTTTATGAGGCATGTTATGAATTCTTTCCAAAATAAAGCCCCTACCCCTTCCAATTACTGAAGCACAGTTTTTAAAAGAGTACTATAATGAATACTGTTATTATTATTTTGTTCCTTTATTATATCTGTGCATCAATAGAATATAAGTCAATCTCAGATCTGCGGTGTAAGATGACATTTTCTCAACTGAGATGTTTCTGAAGTTACAGTGCAGCCATTGTCTGGCAATACAACAAGTGGATGCTCTTGGCAACATTAAATTGTCGGCTGTAGTCATGTCAAAATCAGTTTTAGACCTGTTGGATCTCTTAGGCTTTGTGTGAAGGATTTTACACACTTAATTTAAAATACTACAACATTTATATAATATTATGTAAATAATAAAAAATATATAGATATCATAAAATATAATCAATAATGCTGGCAATCGATTAATCACATTTAAAATGTGTGTACTGTGTGTAATTATTATGTCTATATAAATACACAAACATTCATGTATTTATTAAGGAAAATATGTTATATTTATATATAAAATATTTAATATGTAAGAGATATATATATATGTATATATATATATACACACGCACACACACACACACCATGTATATATTTAAGAAATATTTGCATATATATATATATATATATATATATATATATATATATATATATATATATATGCAAATATTTCTTAAATATATACATGGTGTGTGTGTGTGTGTGTGTGTGTGTGTATATATATTATGTAAACACTAACTTTTATTTTGGATGGGATTAATAGAGATTAATCAATTGCCCAGCACTATTCAACGATGCAAAAAATTAGGGAGTTTAACAATTATTGTGTCAAACAATTTAACTTTAATTTAAACAAGCTTTCAGCAGACACGTACAGGGTTTTGTTTAAACAAATGTTGTTGAAAACAAATCTTTAAATGCTAAATAACACTTTTGAAATGATTTAGGTGAATATTGGCTTACAAAACTAACACTGAGGAAACCGATAATTTAAAGAAATTAAGCTATTAAATGGAAGGGCAGAGACATCCAAATGAATTCCATTAAAGATAAGACTCAACAGAAAAAGACTGATTAACAACACTCATCAGAAAGATGCAGGTCTGATAAAGCCAGGTGTTAAACTGTCCCTTTGCAAGGTGTCTTTTTCATGTCTTTGTATTGGGACAGGCATTAGGAAGACATTTCAAAGCGCACAGCTGTAGTGTTGACACGTTGGTGTCTAAGGTTTCATATTTGCGAGTGTGTCTGTGTGGGTGTGTATAAAGGATAATTATTCAGAAGCTCTAAACTGGAGCAACCAGGGTGCTCAAGGCCACGTCCCTAAGTTCTTCCTTCAATGCTGTAATTTATTCAGGTGGCAGACTGTGTGTGCAGTGTGGCTTGACCTCCAACTCCTTCAACTACCCCCTCCCAGCTACCCCCCTTAGGTACTGTCTGATGCCTCCAGGCGGGGGGGATGGGGCAGAAGGGGACAGGGGTTGGGTGGAAAGGGACAGGGAAACAGATGGCATCCTATTTTTCTCTGTTGTGTGAGGCCTGTCATTCCAGTAGATTAATGCAAGGGGTTGGTTAAAAAAAACGGTAAAGACAATCAAGGAAGGGTTTTGGGGGGGGTGTGTGCTGGGAACAATAGAGCCACGTGCCGCTGTGCAGATTTGTCGTTTGGGACACAATAGGTGATCATTTTTCAATGGGGCTGGACCAACTGTTGCAGGCAACGTGTGCCACATACCCATGTTTCAAATGATCTCATGCGTTGTTTACATATGATTCAACCAATGACAGTGAAGAAGGCACTGGTCACCTGACCAATGTTAGAGGTTGGTTTAATAGAGAGGGGGGCACTGAAGTGTCCAGACACACAAAATAACTGAAAAGTGAGGGTTGTCATAGCGACCCCAATTATTGGACTGAATAGCGAGTTTGCAGGGAAGTCTAGAGAGAATTCAAGAGGGTTTCTCTGCTTTCTTGATACTTAGTGGAAATGAAGAAATAGCCGAGCAAATAACCCTGCCTGCACTGGATTAGATCAGAGGATGAAAGTATTTTTTATTTCTATTCCCTAACAATTGATTTAAAAAAAAGACTTGCGTATTTTGTATCTATTTAAGAGAACTTAGAAAATAAGAAAACAATAAAAAAAATAATACAGTTTAATATTAGCAATGACCATTAGAAGCATTTAAGAAAACTAACTCCAGTTGAACAGTTCAAGAGCATTTCTGTGCTACAGTTATTGTCTTGTTTTATTCATATTTGTGTTTCAGTACTGAGTGCTATACTATGTTTTAGCAGACTCCTGACTACCGACCCTTCACAGCTGAAGGACGAGCTGCCCGGTGATCTTCAGTCCCTGTCCTGGCTCACCTCTGTAGACGTTCCCCGGCTGCAGCAGATAGGGGGTGGTCGGCCCGACTTCGCCAGCTCTGCTCAGAACAGCCTACTGGAGCGGCAAACAGGTCAGGAGATTTATACACTATGTATACAATTAGTGTGAACAGAGGAAAAGATGGCCGTAAAAAAATTGTCATTTTAGCTTTAACCAATGAAAATTCATTATTAATTAAATGCTGTTATTTATTCGTATTTGTTTATTTGTTTGGTGTCAATTTTATTTCTTTAATTTTAAAGTAATTGTAAAGTTAATGTATATATTTTATAACATGTTTCCATTTTGTGTTCACTCTGACGTTGTCTACCTTTAGCTTTAGGCTTAGTTTCTTGACCCAATTTATTTTAAAAATGTTGTGGATTAAATCCCCATTTGTAAACCAAATACTCACACTTTGTTAAATCTCACAGCTCAGCTGAATAGCATGACAGTAGCAGGAGGAGCAGGATCTGCGATTCATCTACAAGGTGAAATGCAGCACAGCCCTCTGGCCATCAACAGCGTGAGTGAGGACTACATATACAACCAGGATCAATCAGAACTTAACAAGCATTTGCAATTGAGCTAAAAGAACCGTGTGTTAACGGATTTGTTCTGTTGTTTTTGTAGATGCCGCAGTTTTCCCCTGGGTTTCCTTGTGCCACATCAGTGTACCAAACCACCCCTCAGCAAGTGCTCACTTTCACTCAGGCAAACCAACAGGTTGGTTCAGTATTTTGTATGATTTGTAAAGACTGCTCAAAACAGTAATATTCAAAAAATTATATAACATAATTTTTTTTGTTATATTCCTTAGTGTTCTCCTGGTGGACTTTATGGAAACTACAACAGCCAGAGTCTGTTTCCTCAGCCCCGTATTACTGCTCACAACCAGGACATGCAGCCCAAGACTTTCCCTAAACCCATCTATTCTTACAGGTGACTTAAAGTTCACTGTGACAACCTCTGAAAAACATAATTATTTGGAAAGGGAATAAGATTTAATTTTATTTCAAGTTGACTACATTTAATTTCATCTATTTTCAGCTGTCTGATTGCCATGGCTTTAAAGAACAGCAAAACCGGCAGCCTTCCTGTTAGTGAGATCTACAGCTTTATGAAAGAGCACTTCCCTTATTTCAAGGTGAGGGATTTATGTAAAAGCACACTGGAAAATAATTGGACAGAGCCAACACGCCATGGAATCAAATAAATCTTACTTACAGTATATCGTCAATAACTATGTTTCACAGACAGCACCTGATGGATGGAAGAACTCTGTACGCCACAACCTGTCCTTGAACAAGTGCTTTGAGAAGGTGGAGAACAAGATGAGTGGTTCCTCTAGAAAAGGCTGCCTTTGGGCACTCAATCCTGCAAAGATCGACAAGATGGAGGAAGAGATGCAGAAATGGAAACGCAAAGATCTCCCAGCCATCCGTCGCAGCATGGCCAACCCAGGTCTCGAATCTCGTGACTATTATCAGTGCTAGGCAATTTCATCTTGTATTGACAGCTTTATAATATGTTCTACTACTAGACACTTTTGTTGTTTATACTGGTATTCCGGTCACCAAGCCATATCTATGTACAAGAATATCATAGACTTCAGTGTGGTTTCTTTTGTCTTTGGGCAATACACAATAACCCAGAACACCCTTGAAAACACAGAAATGGAATACACTACATATATTCAAGTCACTCCAAACACAAGACACTAGGAGATGCATAATGAGTGAATACAATGCGTTTCTAAAATCTACTCAAAATATCAAACATGTTTGATATTTTCCGACTGGATAAAATCATAGTCTGAACCCATCATACATTATGTGATTTTTAGTGAATTTGCAGATAAATCCAATTAAACAACGTCATTTACATTTTCCTGTTTTGTTACTTGCTTTTACTAGATGAATTAGACAAACTCATTACAGACAGACCGGAGAGTTGCAGACAGAAGTGTGTTGATACTGGCATGACTCGCTTGCCCAGCTGCCCACCAGGACAGACCCTTCCGTTAGCAGCTCAGATGCAGCCCCAGCCAGTGGTCACTCTGTCTCTACAGTGTCTCCCCATGCACCAGCACCTTCAACTGCAGATCCAGAATCAGTCTCGCTTGGCTCCAGCCTCCCCTGCTCCTGCTCAGACACCCCCACTTCACACAATGCCAGACTTGACAAACAGCTCCCGCCCCCAGCATCCAGCCAAGCAACACAGCGACTTTTACACGATTCACACCGACATGAATTCAGAGGTGGATGCACTAGACCCAAGTATTATGGACTTCACATGGCAAGGTATGTGTTAACTAGAGAATGGTCAACTAGTGTATTGAAAGCCATTGGATGTTTCTCCACTCGAGTCTGATCTGATCTAAGAGGCTTATTTTATGATTACAGGTAACCTGTGGGAGGAGATGAAGGATGACAGCTTTAACCTGGAGGCATTAGGTACTCTCAGTAACTCCCCACTTCGGCTGTCTGACTGTGACCTGGACACTGGCAGTGTCACGCCTGTGTCCAATGCAGGAGGACTGCCTTACCCAGACCTGCAGGTGACAGGCCTCTACTCTTCATACTCGGCCATTGATGCTCTTTCTAACCAGTACATGAACACACAAGGAGGAACAAAGCCTATCGTTTTGCTTTAATCGCACGCACAAGCTAAAGCTTTACTCCGCAGGATCCATAAAGCTTTTCAATCCTATAGCCTTTATGGTGATGTAACAGTGTTCGTGGTGCAATTTGCATTGACTATATTGATTGCATTAAATGCACTGGATTTTAAAAGGACCAAATAAGCAATTATGTTTTTTACAGAATTTGCATGGTGAGAGAGTGATTTATAAGGGATTTTCTAGAACAGTCCAGTGCAGATCGCAATATTAGCATTGTGGCCAAGCATCGTCATAAGTAACTACAGTGCTGCTCTCATTATAAACATAATGCAAATTGCTAGTTATCACAACACTGAAGAAACAAAGAAAAAAAATAATGGGAATTATGATTTTGGGGTTGTTGCCAAGCTTTTTTTTTCTGTTCCATGAAAGAAACTTGTTTTCTTCTCATTTTGTCCATTTAATTGTTAGCCTTGTAACTGTAGTTGTGTGTCTTTTGTTGTACTGTAATAGACACCGTATCTGCTCTTTTAATGTTTGTTTATTTATATTTATGAAAAGAGCTGAAATGGTGACATGAATCATTTTTTATTGTACATATCTAAATATTTCAAATGCAAGCAATAAAATTTCACATTCAGATTGAAAGATGCATTCATGCTTTCATTCTCAACTTGGACAAAATGTTCTTAACACCTGACAAAGATTTCTGCTGCACATACGTGACAAACATACAGCATGCATAGACTATACTGCAAGGTGGCTTTTAATTTAAGTAATATATTGCTTAACCTGTGTATATTTATAAGAGTAAGATAAATATTAATTGAAAAATGACTACAACACCAAGATGAAAACACATTATTTTATTCATAATTATGAATTTCATTTAATCCCGATATAAAGTCAACTAAGACAGTCAGGGACTCGATTAGAGTTCAGGCTCTAGACTTATTCTGACTTGTACGTTTTACAAAGCACAGAAAAACGATTAAAGGCAACCAATCTGATCAAGAAGACTTTAATCAGAACTATCAGTTGAGCATGGTACAGCAAGTAGGTACATATTTATCCATTTATATAACCAGCACATGATTAATATGAACAGAAGAATTATTTGCAGTCAAGTGAAAAAAACTAAATAAACAACCACGATTCAAGCCATTAAAACATAAAGTGGCTGTGATATTGATAATGCTTTATAATAACTTTATGACATAATACATCAGATTAGTTATGAATTGAAATGTAATGACATTTGTAGCATTTTGAATGTACATTAAGAATTAAGCATTACAGTATATATTGTACTGTATGTTATTAGAAATAAAAATTATTATGAAGAATTACCCTGGTATTTACACAGTGATTCTATTTACGTATAATACTGTTACTTTACTCTAATAATAGAGATTAACTCCATTTGTTCTGCTTAATATTTGTTGCATATATTCCTGAGGAAGTGCCATACAGCATGAATGTGCGCTTAGAGCATTGGCGATTCCCTAAAATAATCTAATATATAGTCTTTTCCACTTATTGTACATTCATATGTCGATTATACCCACAAAATTGACACAAAAGGCACAAACGTGAATATATAAATACTATATAGTGGTTTCCCTCTCTTGAGAGTGAGTTTAAAGTAATACTCTGGTGCCATTGTGAGAAATGTTTCTCCTAACGTGATCACTGTGAGTCACACACAAACAGTAACAGTAAGTGGGCTATGTGATTGCTGGACATTTTCGGTTGTGCTTTTAAGTCTACTGACTAATGCGTGGATCCAAAATATTTTTAAAGTTCTTAAGCGTTATTGTTTAATTCTACTACTGATTCTCAAAAGACACGTCCTCGCTGTGTAGATTCATTTAAATGGCATGTATGTGATCAGCTGGCGGTGGAGTTGTCCATGGTGGCCAGCAGGTGGCAGACTTTGGCTCGCTGTGAGGGAGTGATGTTCTGCGCCATGTGGATGATGCAGTCCATAGTCACCTCTGGGTTGTCTTGGACTAAGCTAAACATATAGTGCAGGAAAAGTCATTGAGAAAATTGCTTTACGGGTATTTCAGTCTCCAGCTTTAAAAAAGATCTGCTGTTACAACACTGACTGATTTCCACTTAGTTGGTCATTGTGTTAGTGGTAAATTTGATGTGGAATTCACCTGGTACTTTACAACAGCTACCGGTTTGCTAGATTTAGGAATCGTATAAGATTTGAGAAATGTAAACCCCTGAATGATGTTACTGTTCAAAGGTAATTTTTAGGGTTTTTAATTATACTTTTAGTCTGAAGCAACATTAAATTAATCAAAAGTAACAATAAAGTTACAAATAACTATTTTTTATCAACAACAAACTATTTTCTAATCCTGAAAAAACTATCTTTTCCATAAAAATATTATGAAGCACAACTGTTTTCAACATTGATAATAAAAAGTTATGTTTCTTGAAATCATCATAATAGAATGATTTCAGAAGGATCACATGAGTAATGATGCTGAAAATTTAGCATTTTTGCCATATATATTAATTAGATTTTAAAATATATTAAAATAGAGAACATATATTTTAAACTACACTACTAGTTCACAATATTACTGTTTTCACTGTATTTTTGATCGAGTAAATGCAGTCTAGGTGAGCATAGGAGTGCTACTGTGTACATAAGTGCTACTGACTTAAACTTTTGAACGGTAGTGTATGATAATGCATCTAAAAATTGCCTATCGAAGTGAGAGAAAATTACCTGCGGATGTGTTTGAGAGCGTAGTCCCTCTTTAAGCATTTGATGTTCTCTCTGATGACAGAACGTGTTCCATCCTGCTGTGACAGATGGTTTTCCAGCCACTCTACCACCACTTTGTTATTGTCCCACAGATATGCCTAAAAGATCCCAATATCAAAGGATTACCGCACATGAGATACATAACTGTTTCATGGTCAAGTTTGCACATTTTAGTAGTCTAGGTAGATGCATTTTAATCATGAAGCCACGTTATAAGAATTAGCAAATCTTGACTACACTGTCCACCACTGTTATTTTAGTATAATTATAGTAATTATTAATACTGTGAATTAGCATTTCAACACTTTGTATATTGTTGTGAAAGCTTTAGTATTTTTTTATACGTTTTTGTTTTTAAATATTTCTTTGTAACTTAAATTTTTATTTCAGTTTTAGTCCTTTTAGTACTTCAACTTGTTTTATTTCAAGGCAATATTACTAGTTTGTTTTATTTTAGTATGTATATTATTTAATTTACTATTTTAATGACCAAAATCAATTTACAGACTATTTTTAAATAGTTTTATTTAACAATAACAACACTGCTGTCCACTACTTGTAAAATCATTCCAGATCCTAAGTGGGAAATGATTTGAATCATACGTTAAGTTCCCTTACTTTTACAGCCCCCTCTGTCTCCACAAACCAGCGGCGCAACATGGACTGTATGTGTCCATTGCTCAGGTCTTGGTTGGCCTGCACGATCTCCCCCTTCACCACCTCCTCCAACAGCAGGCGCCGCAGACGCCAGTAAAAGAAAGATCTAGCGTTTTTCCAGTCCAGGATGTCCTAAAAACATTTGGTTTGGTTATTGTCAAAAATTTGAATGGCCACTAGTACATGTCTTGCATGTGTCTGATCCACAGCTATGGGGAAATTATCTCCTCATGAAAGGGTGTACAGTCACATGGAGCCTTAAGTGCCAGATTTAAAAAAATAAAATAATTATGTTTATACCGTGATGACACCCTTTTCCTGCATCCTTCCAGGAGTGTCATGAAGGTCCACAAACTGCACTGCCACCTGGTGGTAGATGGGAAGAAGGAACTCCTCTCTAGACTTCAGTTTGGCCTCCAAGTCTTTATGATCCTGGCTTGATAACTCCGGCTTGCCTACGTGGAGCACAAAAGTAAACCAGGTGTGTCACAGGAAGTAGATATAGCCATTGAAAAACCATTTGTGTTGAAGTCTGATTAATTGCAGTACCGAGCTGCTCAGCCAGTTGAGAATATACAGAATCAGTCCTTCTCATGGTCTTTAGCAGGTCTTTCTTTCTGAACTTTATCTCCACAGTGCCCTCGGCCTCCAGAACACCCCCTCTGAAGAGAAGACAGGAATCGAATAAGATCAGTGGGCTGAAAACTTTAGATTTAGGGCAGCCTGATCCAGGTGCATCTTTGTTCTTTAGTGTGTGCGTCAGTAGATCACATCATGCGCTTTATTGGAATTGTGTTCATGCTAATTTGCCCCCATTAGTAAATGTGTCCCTTAGAGTGGTGAAGAGAAGCTGTATCGAAATGCTCACCTGCTCTCTCGATCTGCATAGAGCTCCATGTGTTGAAGGTTTATAGTGGGGTCAATAACGACCCATGATCCTCCTCTGAGCTCAGCATGAGGAGGGATGTAGACCAGTACAGGCTGGCTGAACTCTCGCAGGGCATCCACGATGTAAGAACCAAACTTAAGCACCTGGTCATACATATCTGACATACAGAGCAATCAAGTTCAAAGAAAACACCTTCAAATACATTTCAAATGTTATTTTTTTAAAGCTGTATCTTATCCTCACCAAGGATGAAGTTTTTTGATCAAAAATACAGTACAAATGGTGTGATATATTATTAGAATTCACATGATCGTTCAGAAATCATTTTAATATGCGGATTTGGTGCTCAAGAAATATTTCTCATTATCAATGTTGAAAGCATCCGAGACTGAAACTTTTATTTTCAGGATTCTTTGAAGAATTTTAATTTTATTTAAAATACTTTTTTTTTGTAACAAGGTAAAAATCTAATTAAAGGTGGACTATTGAACTTTCCGTCCACTGGAGGGCGCCTATTCAAAACAAATGCGTAGTTTAATGACTCAAAGTGGGAGCGCAGCATCTTGGGAGATGTGGTCTTCTCATCACAGCCGGTGGAAAATAGGACTCGGGCAGAAATCACGTTCATGCATGCGGTTATTAACGTTACTGTAGTCTAAAGCAGAGCAGAACCGAGTGTTATGGACCTGATCACAGCTGCTGGAGCGATTGTTAAACAAATACCCGCCTCGCGAATACCGGGACTTTTATTATGACGGGACGGGACACAGTCGCCGGGCGCCTGCACAGATTCGCTCTTCCGGTTATGATTTTGAGGTAATGCTGCTCTGTTTATCATATTAGATACATTTAAGTGTGTTTAAAACGATGTTATGACGTTACTCCGTGCGTTCACTTGTTCACACTGCTAAGAGTAAAGCGCTCCTGCGAAATAAAAGCCGAAACCGAGGGTAACGCAGATATGATGCAATTGACAGGCGACTCCCTCAAATGCAATGCTGAAACGTCCCTGTCCTTAGTTAAAATAGCAATTTTCTCACAATTTACAAATAGTCGGAAACATCTGGGATATTGTAGGTACTCAACTGAACAAAATATATAACACCGGCCTAGTGGTTTTTGGATATTTTACTGCAAAAATACTACATAGTGCACCTTTAAGCCATCCTTGCATCCTTCCAAAACTTTTGAACAGTCATGTAAACTCAACTAAAACATGAAAACCAGCTACAGTATATACCTTTCATGCCTCCAGAGAAGCCCCTCCAATTGGCAAACACCATAAGTGGAAGTTTCTCCCTGTTGAAATCCTCAATAGCCTGTGCAGTTTTATATGCAGAGTCTGGGAACCACACTTGACCGGCCTGCTGAAGGATCTGAGGCAGAAAAGACACTTCATGCCAATACCGATAACAAGAAATGGACATACAAACACAAAAAAAGTGCCCAGAGGGGAGACACAGTCAGGGCCTAAAACATCAGTCAGGACTCTTACCTTGGCCTCCGAGTCTAAGTTGGCTGGATCTGCTGGAATGGCAACCTCAACTGTGCGGGTCTCCACGGCAATGACCCCGAGAGGAATCCCACCAAGCCTGTATGACATTCACAGTCTCACTCAGCTCAGAATTTTCACTCATATTTGACATTTGACATCTTCACATCATGTTCTGGTTCTTACCTGGCTCGGCCCACCACCACTGTCTGTGCCCAGGTAGCCATCACCTCCATAAACGTACCATGGTCAAAGAATCCACTCTGCCATGCTCCCTTCACAGCTATCCACACAAATTCAAAGAAAGAAAGGCTGAGTCTGAAGTATCATCATGAGCGCCCATGCAGACAGGTCCACAGAAATGTATGCAACAGATTGTGTGGAAAATGTGATTCTTACTGGGATGGGGTCGTCCACAAAGCAACCAACGAGGGTCATAGGGGGCTTTTGTGGGAACAAAATCGATCTCTCTCTCTACTGGATCAGTGGGAGGCAGTATAGGGGCCGGACTCTTATTGCTCTAAATTACAACAGCCAACACCAGTAGGGCTTGTTATTAAAAAATATAAAACAAACATGCTATGACACAGTCAATACAAAATATATTCTCTGCCATTTTGTCATTTTGACTAATCAAACCCAAACTACTTATAGCCTATCAAGATCATGACTGGGTAATTTTTCACTTTAAATTAAAAAATACATAAATAAAATTGACTACCGGTAATTAAAAATGTCACAAAAAAAGCATTTTTGTAACACTGCAACATTTATACCATTACATTTATTTGATCAAAAACGCAGTAAAACAATGTTGTGACATATTTTTATAATTTATTTTTAATGTAAAACATTCTTAATGTCTTTACTGTACCTTTTGATCAATTTAATGCATCCTTGTTGGATAAAAGTATTTGAATTTTAAACGGTAGTGTATATCATGGTAAACTTTGTGCCTATATATGCTGATTTAATTTAAAAAAAACTGGCAGTGACATTCAATACTGAATCTTTCTGAATCTGAGAATCATCATTTAGAATAATGCCAAATCCCAAACTTTCATTCGAATTTCACAAAAAATAAAAATTACAGTTAGTTATGAGAACTTGTAGGATAAATGCCTGACTAAAATGAATTGTGAATTATAATTTAAAGGGGTGATGAATTGAAAAATCAACTTTCCCTTGAGCTTTTGATATATAAAAGGTCATGGTAATATAAGATTATTCTGTAAATTTCAGAGCTGAAAACTTCCTTGTTAGTTAAAGAAAAGCTTTTATAGAAACCAGGCTCAGAAAACGATTGTGTTCGCATCTTGACGTCATCTAGTGGCGAAACCAGCCTCTACAGAATAATAAGCATGTGTAATTCAGTAGCCCCGCCCACCGAAACATTGGATCACGCTAGCCAGCAATAAACACGTCGAAGAAGATAGCAAGATATTGTGGAAGAAAACAGTCACTGCAAAAGCTTCCTTTGGATCCTAATATTAGGATTGTGTGATACTTTATTATTTTTTTTAATTATTTTTAGTGAAGTTCCAGCTCACGTGGGTAAGACATATACACGTGTTTGCTTCATTTCACTGCGGAATCGTTTGTAAACAAGCCTCAAGTGCTGAATTTGCAGACACAATGTTGTGACTTCTATATTGGATCCGACAGGAATGGTGCAACAAACTTATGTGAGTAAAACGTCTTTTTTATAAGTAATAGTAGTCCCGGGGCTGTGTGTTTTCCAGACGGGCTAACAAAACTTAAGCCCGACGGCAGAAATAATATTGTCTTGATCTGGGCGCGCGCACGTCACATGTCACAATCAATCGCGGGTGGATGAGAAATAAATCATTGCGTTTGTTAGATAAATACGTTTACGAGCCCTGTGAGAGAATCATCCCGGTTGCTGCTTTCTAATCAATCCCTCCCTCTTTCATATGAACTGAACTGACAGGGGTATAGATATGACAGCGGAGCTGAAGCTTATTAAATATGCAAATCTTATCCAATCCTAGCCGTGGGCATTTACTTCCAAGTCTCCAGTTCAGCACACCCATCAAAACCCAGCGTTCAGGAGAGAGCCTCAAAACCAGTGTAGAAAATAGCCTATTACATATTAGTTATGATGTTTTTGACTGTAAAAACCACATGAACGTTTTAGTTGATCTCAGACAACAGTATACTTTTTTTTTTTATTATTATTAAAAAGCCAGTTCATGACACCTTTAAAAAATATTTAGGGGATAAAATGGACATGTTTAAGAACAGTCTACCTTTGGCATGTAAGATAGCCACTGTAGTATAGTGAGCACCCCTTCAAAGTCATCTGGCACGATGGTGTGTGTCACTCCATTGTTGTGCATGATCTGAACCCCTCCAAGCTGGTTATTGGAGGTGTAGACTTCACGACCCAGCACCTACAAAGAAATGTATTTAGAGTTAAAGAATTTAAGACTTATAAATCACAAGTGACTTTATCAATGCTCGAAAAGGAAACATAGTCCAAATAAATGTAACACTGTACAGTGTAATGTGTTACTGCAGATGTGAAATTCCACACCTTGTTTAGTGCACCAGCCCCAGTCAGGATGATATGGGAGTTTTCCACTTGAATTACTCTTTGTCCTAGACGTACCAGATACGCACCAATTCCTATGGCACGACATGTGACCTGGAGGAACAACGGACACTCTTACTCTTAAATGGTTACTAGATGACCAAACCATGGATACAAAACTATATATTGCATATACAATAAATTTCTGGCATACTGTAAAATGTCTGATGATATTATGGGTAGATGTTAGGTCTCACCATGCTGATGGTGATGACTTCTTTATAAGCCTGGGAAGTTTCTCCAGCTATGGTGCCTGAACCCCTCAGATTCTCCACTCCAAGACCATCTTCCTTCCCTATGATGTCTGTGATGATGTACCTACGACATTATTTGAACGCTTAAGAGCCGAGGAGAGAGGTTTTTTGATATAGGTCTTTCCGTGCATGCTAAAACCAGTAGCTTACCTGGACTCGCCTCCCTCCTCTACATGGTGACAGTGGACAGAATTAGAGGAACTGATGCGGGTGTAGTCCTGAGGTGTCAGATACAGGTACTTAAAACCCTGCAGGAGGACAAAGCAGAAGAATGGTCTTGAACAAAAATTGAAAACATTTGTAAAATGAAAACCCAAGAGTCATTCAGAAGTGCAGTGGTTCTGAAGTTAAGTGCATTCGGCCACCTTATAAGGGTCAGCAGGGTCAATCCAAGCCACCTGAAACATGTGGCGGATCTCCTCTGCCAGGCCGATACGAGCTCCACTGTTGGCTGAGATGTAGATGCGTGGAATCCCCTCCGCTCTGGCTAGCTCAGATGCCCGTAAAAAGAGCTGATCCTCCTGGGGCCCAAAAGAGCCAATCATATAGGTAATATCATTACAGATCACAATGATATCTCGGCCTTCTGGGTACTCAGGAGTCTTCATCTTCATCCGGAAAGCCACCATGCCAACCTAGAAAAGGAGGATAAACAAATGACTGATCCATTTACTTAGCTGATTTAAATTAATGAATTCATTTATTTACATATTTTGAAATGTTTTCTTTACAAGCCAAATTATGGAAATGTTCCCTGGGTCTGACTGATGAACAGTGTTCCTCAATAGTCCATAGAGAATTATTACTGTCCAAGTCCAGTCACATTTATTTATATAGCACTTTATACAATACAGATGGTTTCAAAGCAGCTTCCCAGTAATAAACAAGAAAATAACCTTATTCATGTTGTAAAGTTCCTATTATGAAACAAATACAATTTCAGCTCAATTTAGTTTAAGTATTGTACTAATCCAATAGTGTCAGTGCTTTCAAATAGATAATGTTACAGAATATTAAGTGTCTTTTAAACCTCAACTGAACAAGCCAAATGAGAAACTGACAAGGAACCAAACTTTCATCAGGTGATGGAGGAGGAAAATCTTTAAGAGAAACAAGGTTCAGTTGGGGGGTGCCAGTTCTCCTTTGGCTAAATGAACAAACACAGTGTGATTTATGATCCAAAGCAACATCACAAGTCAAACTATGTTCACCTTCTGCTTGATGATTGCGATAACAGTGTACACACTGCCTAAGAGAAAATTCCTTAAGGAATATAGTAAGAATTAATCAATGCACCTCATTGTCTCCTGGTAGTCTGTTCATTTGCACAAGACTCCCCTGAGAATCCAGGACCAGTTCAGTACACATCAACACGTCTTTAGGGTAACTGTCTCCTGGTCCCCAAAGCTTAAACAAAGCCTGACAACAGAAAAAACAAATAATGAGCGAACGTCAACATTTCAACAACACATCCCATAAACAATCACAGTGAAAACTTGTTCCATCACTGCACCTGTCTGAACATCTCAGGGAAGTCATAGACGTATGTGGTGCCAAGACTCTGAGCCTGAAAGCGTTTAGCCTGCAGCAAATCTTTTGTGACATATGGTGTGTTGATTAGCATTCCATGCAGTGGACCTTGCTTGTCTCCATACGACAGGAACATTATCTGTAGAACAGGAATACATGTAAGCACTGTGGCACACAACAACAAATTTCTTTTCTTTATTCTGGCATGAAATAATAAATAGTAATAGTAACAAGACAACAGCTTGGGCATCTTGCTTGGATGACATCAAGCTCAAAACCCTCTCTTCTAACTAGCTACCCAGAACCTTCTGCCATTGTACTGCAGTTTATCATTACAATTAAATAATTAAAGCAAAAAAAATTAATTATATATATAGAGAGAGTATATTAATATGACTATTTTAATAAGCTTTTTACAAGGCAGAATTTGTGAGAGGAAAGACTAAATGCTTAATGCTTCTCCAGAGAGGTATCCTTTATTTTTAATTAAAAATGTTTGTGTATGTCTGCTGCACGTCCCCGTCCCTATAGATGCATATTGCTAAATTGCGCCCTTTAAATAACAAAAAATACTGCACTAGTGAGTTTAGACCAGGTTTCAGTTGGTCAGTTGTCTCCAAATAGCAACACGCCAAAAATGCACCTGAACACACCATGTTTTTAGACCTATTGTCGAAAAGATGGGTGCAAGTGCAACTTGGTGCTGGACATAAGAATGATAACTGCGTCGGGCTAAGACTAGCACAAAACACGGCATTGCGCCGGGTGTATGATAGGGCCCTTTGTGTTATGCAAATGTGTAATTTGGTGTACCGGTAATCATAATCCTCCTAACAATGCCACTTTAATTAAGAACTATAGTGAATGTGGGCTGCACCTGTCCAGTGGCGAGGTCAGTGACCTCCTTGTATAGGCTGATATCCAGATAGTATCCGGACTCATTGGTGAGGAAGAGGCGTATGGGAATGACATCTCCGGTGGTGGTGAGGCGGATGTTGATCTTCAGCTCAGCCTGGAGAACACGCAACTTCCACAGACGACTTCCGTACCGCATCACCATGGAACGGACAGACTCCTCGATCTGTAGGGAAAGAAGACTATCTTAGCAATACAGCCCAGGAGCAATGGCAGTGGCTATGTCTTTGAATCCAACCTTTGAAGGGTCCATAATAACAGTGGGTACAAAATTGAGGAAGATGTGATTGCAGTCAGTACGAATGGGTGTGTTACTGAAGGCCACCACCTCAAGCTCATCCATCGCCTCCAGCAACAGCCGCTCTCCTTCATTCTGCAAGTACTCAAATGAGGCCTCCTACAGAAAGAGTAAACTAATTTAATCAAAAAAATCTTTAAATCAAACTTAAAAACTTTTAAAAAAAAAATACCCTCAAAATACCCATCAACGAACCACACTGGCATGTCATATTTTGTTATTATATTGAAATAAGAACTTTGTGTTTCCAGCTTTAAATTTAAGATCTAAGCATTAGTATTGACATTTTAACCTCTACTGTCATTTTATATTGCCAGTTTGGAAGTTTTAGACATAATGTACATAAATAAATACCCTATTGTTCAATGGTATGAGGATTTAATTGTACACATTAAATAATCAAAAGTGACAATACAGACATTAACATTGTTACAAACTTTTTCTATTTATAAAAGAATCCTGAAATATAAAATACTAAAAGACTGGAGTATTGATGCTGAAAATTCAGCCTTGCCATCACAGGAATACATTACATTAAAGATTTATTCAAATAGAAAACAGTTATTTTAAATTGTAATAATATTTCCCAATATTATATTTTTTACTGTATTTTTGATGCAAATAAATGCAGCCTTGGTGCGAATAAGAGATTTATTAAATTATTTTAATGGTAGTGTACTCTAAACAAGTATATTTTTACACTAGTCAGTAACAATTCTGTGTAATATGGTTCAGTTTTATGATTGATGCCAAAGGTTAATCAAGCATGCATTTATGATGATGTTAAATTAGACTATTGTAATCCCACACTGACTAAAAAAACAGATAAGCTACCTAAGCTGCAGACTGGAACAGTGTTTCTGTAGCTTGTAGTGTAACTGATAAAACAAGGTGCTAGCAGCTTCGAGGTTATGGGTTTGATACTCAGGGAACAGACTAATAAACATATTAATAACTTGTATAAATTGAAGTGATAACTGTATGCCGCTTCTGTAAATATGTCCTCCAAATAAACAAATATAAATATAAAAATGTAAACAGTCACAGAAAGTAAATAAAAAAAAAAAACTTGCCTTTCTCTGAGGAAGACTCTACTAAATGTCTGTGAATATCCTCCAAGGTATTACATACAGCTTAATTCCTATTAAATAGGACACAAAATTCCATACTGTGTAATAGGAATATTAGTTACCTTTGTAATTAGGTCAGAATGGCGAATGATGGCTCTGATAAAGAAGCGATAATCTGTGACTTCTGTCCCCTCTTCCACGCGAGCAGCACCCAAGTACATTTGCATCCTGTGATGGGCACAGGGAACGGCCGTCAGATCAAAGTTACGCATACGATTCAGCTCAAGCTGGAAGGCTAGAGCAGGCTCCAAGTTACGGTAGATTCTGTCTTCATGGAACTAGAGAGAAAGAGGTGGACAGTGTTACTCTTTAATGTACGTTTTTAAATAATCAAATCAACAGAAGCATCACTTACTTCATCCCTGGCTCTAAACGTGAAGTACTTTGGGAACTCTCGCTGAGGGGGAAGAAAGGCATTCGCAATTTTAATCTCTTTTCGATTGACGATATATATATATATATATTTAGGCAATGTCAATTGTATATGAGCATTCACCTTTTGTGCAACTAAAAATGTCACTCTTCTGATTCCATATTCATAGAGCAGAGCTTTCTGAAATAAACACAGAGTCAAGCCACTGACCAGCACAGCACACACAGCTAAAAGGTCAACAATCTTTAAAATACTTACTTTAGAGTGAGCGAAGGCAGTGAAAGCTGTGACTAAAGCATCATCATCTTCAATGTCTGCTTGTTTGATAGACACATTTATGATGTGTATGGGGTTTTCCTTCATGTTCTGAAACAGTATATATGTATACACTGACATAAATAGTTCACCAAAAATTGTTTCACAAAAGAATGCAAGGTTTGGAACAACATGAGAGTAAGTATATGATGACATTTTTTATTGTTGGGTGAATTCTTTTTGCTTTTTCCTAACTCTCACCTTGCAGCTCTCCCCATCACAGAAGGTGGAACAGCCATCAGAAAACAGAGCGCTCTCACACTGCGGATCCGCAAAACGAAAGATCACTTCATCAAAACACCTACAATACAATCAAATCACAGATCAGACTAAATCTCCCATTTAATCCAACTCTCTATTTATAACCACTAAATGTAAAGGGACCTTTTAAAGTGGTCGAAACTATGAAAGGCAACCATGGCACCCATCCTCTGACATGGGGGCGACAGCGCTCCATCCAGGAAGAGCTCACTGCCTTGGCGACGCATTGTTTGAAACTCTCTCGAATCATTCACAGGAACAGACAATCTAAGAGGGGGAGAAGATGGTGTGTGTGTGTGTGTGTGTGTGTGTGTGTGTGTGTGTGTGTGTGTGTGTGTGTGTGTGTGTGTGTGTGTGTGTGTGTGTGTGTGTGTGTGGTGTGTGACAGAGAGCAAGAGAGCAAATATGCAAAAAAAGATAATTAAGGGTGGACAAAAACATAAACTAATGGCATTGCTTCAGTTTCAATGCAAAATACTCTTCTTCTATATTCCCAGTTTGAGTGAAATAGGATTATGTAGCTCATCTTAATTAAAATGGCAAGGTGTCAGGAATTAATTGGTAAAGTCCACATTTTAACCCAACAAATTGACCAATTATGTGAGCCATTAAATCCAGAAAAAAATAGTAAAAAGAACTGTCCCTTTGAGGCCAAATTTCTTCAAGTCATTAAATAAAGTAGATGCATCCAGCATGCATTGCTGCAGACATACACGGTAATGCACACACAAGACTGACTGGTTGCAGGGAGGATCTGTACTCTACCTGTTCAAAGTAGGACTGCTCCCTCTGAAATGAGAGCAGGCGAGTGTTAGTATGGGATCCTCATCCTCTAACTTCGGATCTCTTTTTATCATGATTACCGGTATGTTAAAAAGCAATCTTAGAAATATTTTTCGAATTTTTTTTTTGGAAAAATAGATCTATTAACCATTATTTATCATTAGAGAGAAACAGATTAGCAACAAAAGTAACAATAAGGGAATCACTTTGCACTCAGTGACAAAACACAAAGCTATATACAGAAACACCAGTTAATGTGATTCAGTGTGATTGACCAATCTGCTTTGACTTACATAACTATATCTCAGATTTTTTGTGAAACACTGTAAATATTTTTCTAAATATTGTGTAAATATTTTATATTTTGAAGCTTTAATATTTTTAAATGACAGAAATTTCTTCACATCCCATTTAACTTCCATAATATTACATTTATGATTGTATAATTTAATATAATATACTATATTACTTTTGTCTTTTGACCAATCATTTACAACAAGGCCAAGAATGTTTAGTAAGATAGCAAAATGGGTCAATTTTGACTTAATGTCAAAATATATATTTCAGTTCCTATTTTAGATAAAGCTTTTAATAATGTGTAAAATATAATTGCAATCTAATCATCTTTTTCTTTCAAAGCATGTTGATCAATCTTAAGCAACCCCAGTGTGAAAACTGTGAAATCAGATCTCCCATTATAGCTTATAAGAACCCAAAACAGGCCCAAAGGGGGGGAAGTTAGGAGTGTAAGACAGGGTCTGTTGCTGTGCACTCTGTTAAATATTACTTCATTAGGGAGATGCTAATAAATATAGAGTGTATTACGTTGATTTAGGCATGGACTGGTTCACTGAGGAGCAAGGCTCTCTTTCAGAGGAAAGAAAACAATGTCAAAATAAGCAAATAAATGTTATAATATAGGGGGATTGTATATAAAGGTCAAATTGTCAAAAAGTTCATAAATAGTGTGTTAAGTGCCATAGTAATGAACTACTATTCATGAAGGTCAAACCAAAAGCTTCTATATTTGAAAAAAGTTGGCCACAAGACTCCCGTTGATTTCATGGGAGAAACATAATTGTAAGCCCTACTCTGGATATAAGGATCTACATATGATTTGCTGCTATACCTGTTTGGGTGGGATGATGGTAACATGAACTGGAAGTCTACTGCACATGTTCCATCTTGCAGCTGATGATGCTGAAGGCTGTTAAGCTCGTAAGCAATATATCCCCTCCGTACGTATACCTGAGAAATTCCAGAAAAGTACAAGGAAAGTCCTGACCACATACCACTAAACATTTGGGAAGAAAGAAACGAGCTTTACTGACCTCTAAGGCAGCCATACAGACCACACGGTTGTTGTGGTAGAAGAAACTGGGCAAGACATCGAAGATGGAGGTCTCAGACAGGATAAGTTTCTGCAGATGCAGGATTTTTGACTTGTTATGCCTTTGTTAGAACATTAACAATATTAAAGTGTTAAAGTGGTAATGATAACATAATCACGGCTGCTTTACCTTGAGGTTCTCGGGACAGAACTGATGCCCATACATATCAATAGCTGATAAAAAGATGGATTCCACCTGGTTATGTCTAAGTTCATATGAGGGCAAATGAGAGGCGATCAACACCTGAAGAAAGATATAGTGTTGTTATGGCTAGTGTATTGGTTACTGCAAACTGTATGCTGTTGGAAACAGCTGTGCATTTTGTTATTTTTGTGGAAATGAGCTTTTTTTAAGGATTCTTTGTAACATTATACATATTCTTACTGTCACTTTAGATCAATTGAATGCATCTTGAATACAATTTTTTTTTTCTTTAGTAAAAACTTAACTGACCCCCAAACTTTTAAACAGTTCAGCAGAGGTCTAAGATCATGACCACTGAGGTTTCGTTCATACCTGTCTTGCCCGAAGTGCCACTTTAGAGTTTTCCATTTTACTGAGTTGCGTAAGCTCATCCAGAATGACCATGAGCTCATCAGCAAGCATCGGGTCCCGGCCACACAGCTGGTCCTGAATATTTTTATTTTTTAAAAGAGAACACAAAGTGTCCATTTACTGAACTCAGTCATGTTACTCCTTAGATAAGGCACGTGTGCTTATTTTCATAATGATTGTGGGAATCAGCTGGCAATGTCACATCTTAATAAAACAAAAAAGCACTGTTAAGTAGTTCAGGAAGGATCTTACTATGAGCATGGTGACTAGAATGTTCTTCTTGGAGACCTGAGCATGGGAGAAGATGCACTCCAGTACTGGAGTCATGTCAGGCTTATACTGCTCTCTGAGATTGATGACACATTTGTCATAGTGAGCTGTCGAGAAAAGTGAGAGATTTATAGATTTCTTATTAAAATGTATCATATTGTTTGCACTTCATCTACCTTTTGCCATTATTTTTCCTGACATATTCTCAAAAAGAAAGGCAACATTTGTGAAATAATTTTCTTTTTGCTCTGCTGTGATGGTATAATCAAGGTTGAAGTTTGCATATACCTTGCTGAAATTGCATCTCCACCTGAAGGTACCGTCTCAATAGATCCAGCACAACTGATTTCATATAGCCTCTAACTCCACTACGGTATCTAAAAATTATTATTAAAAAACAGATGCATTTTGATATTTTCCAGTTAACTGAGTAATCTTTTGTTATCTTAAGATAACAGGAAACGTAGGCTCTATTTGTGAGTCATCTGGCATTTCTCACCTTTGCACAAGTTGCACAATGCTTTGAGTGTTCATGAAGAAAACCTCTCGGTCCGCTTTCCTCTGAAGCGTAGCAGCATGGCTGTCAAGTATATTTGCTATCTGGAAAATTGTTGATTGAAAACTGAATAAAAACTGAATAAAAACTGTCATTCATTACAATATCCTTATAAAGCAAATATATCAAGTAATATCATTTGGTACATTTTTATCATGATAATCATAATTATTGACAATGGTTCATGACAATATATTTGAAGGTTTCAAGTGGAGACTGTTACATTTGACTATATGTGATACTGTCTAGCACAATCTGTTTCAGATAAGCATATGTCATCACTCACCCTTTGGCTGGGGAACTGACAGAGCACAGAGGTAATGTTACTGGCATACTGTGCCATGACCTTTCGAATTGCTTTCTCCACAGTAACTGGTATACGCCCAGCCACGCTGGTCATAATCTCCTGCAGTTCAAGAAGAGGTAGAGACGGATCCCGAAGTGTCTTCATCAGCGTGTCGACCCACTTCTTCAGCTGTAAAGACATATGGATAGTTAGGAGATTAGTCTGCACACTGTTTTCATGCTGCTTTAACTCTGATCAGTGTTCTCACTTTTGAACTGAAGTATGGCTCTGGCAGACAGTAACCATTCATTATCTTGACCAGGTTCTCCAGGACATTGTGGAACACCTGATGAAGTCTCTCCCCTACAATGGGTAATGGCTCCTGGGATGGTAACGCCTCTGTGTTCGGCTTTACCTGAGGGAGGAGACCAGGAATTAAAACGTCTCATTGCATATGGGAATGAGTTTAAAAATTACACTAGTAAAAAAGCAAATCAACCGCCCCAAAAACATGTATGAATTCATAAAATCCTTAATGTCACTGCATTAGATACCAAACCAAGTGGCATCTGCAACCAATTCATGCTACAGCAATCATATTTGTGGTCATCAAACTCCTCAATAATACTTTCGGCCAACCAACCTAATGGGAGAACTATCATATTTTTAACATTTGCCCAAGAAAATTAACAACTTAAAGATAAATCACCGGATGAATACAACTGGGGTCATCCAGGTCCATTCGCGCCACTACACAGCCGGGCTCTAATACTGTTCCTGGTCTTTTTAAAAAGTGAATAAAACCGGAATGCTGGACATGCAGAGTCATCACCATCTTCATAACCTGTAAGAATGAGACAAAAGCAAACAAGCACTCTAATAAGTCAGTTAAAACTGTCCCCTGCATCCATCCATACAGTATGACAAAGTGCATTCTGTAGAAACGGCTACCAAGAAATGTAAAACACTTTGCCTCATTTTTACCTCAATTTCAGCATAAGGCTGGGAGGCCAAAACATGAGAACCATCATCGACCACATACTGCAACAGCTTTCCAGCAGAGGGTGACCTGAGCACCGTAGGGTCTCGCTCCTTCTCAAACACACACGTTTTGTTACCCACTGTGATGCGATAGCTATTTATCATATGAGAAAGACCAAATAAATATCAGTGGGTACAGAAGCAAGTACACTGCATTTTACAGCCCAAAACCTCTACTTCACGAACCTGTCAATCTCCTCCTTCATGTAGGTTGTGTAGCTGCTGCCACCATAGGAAAGTAGTAGACCACCATCACTAAGTCTATGGACATCTACTTCAATATCTGAATCATTCATTATGATAACATACGTGGTGGGTGACTGGCGTGCAACCTGTAACCCAGACACAAGCACATAAATTCACATCCGTTAATCATGAATTAAAAGATGATCAAAGGTATTTCACAAAGCGTGTTTAATGTTACCTTTAGGCAGTATTTGACTCCATCATAAATCAGATCAGCATTGAATGTGTTGACCAAACTGGCAGCCGGCAATACTTGGCCCCTAAAACACACAGAAATGCATTAAAACATAGAATAAAACAGTATAGTGGTATTTTTAAGCATTATATGCTGAAGTGCCAGAATATTGGTTATACCTCTCCAGTGAATGGAGGAAATCAGACATGCTCTTTCTGAAACTTGCATCAGCAACATGTAGAGCACCGCATACCACACCTAAAATGGTGTCTGGTCTCTCCGCCTAAGAGAAACATACAATAAACATTAAAAAATGTCACTTTACCTTAAATGGCATCAAAGTTAATTTTACATGGGCCGAAAGTAGAACAGAGTTCTTATAGACACGTTGTCTTGATCTAGGCCAGTTCCCAGGTTTGGGTCCTACCTGCACTTTTTCTGCAATTAGGTGGTCCAGCCAGCCAGTATCAATGTCATTGTTCCTGAAACTCTCCGTCTCAAGCAGTTTAATGAGGTATTCCACTGTGGTCCTGAAATCTCCTCTGATTGACAGCTCCTTCATGGCTACCACCATGTTCCTGGAGGCCACAGAAACAAAAACTTTATTTATTCACCATAAAAAGAGAGGTCTGTCTAATTTTTTTCTAAAAAGCAAAAAAAAGAAAAGACTGCTGATCTGAAAGAACTCACGAGATTGCCTCTTCTCGATTCTCGCCCCAGGAGAAACAATGTCCAAACTGAGAGTCTGCAAACTCATGTAAACCTCCGGTTGCTCCAACACTGAAGTAGCCCCACACATTCTTACTGCTGCGGAAATTCAGCTCCTGCACTGTGCCTGAACTTGGTTTAAAGCCCTTATGAAGACAAATAAATTAATCTTATGAATTAATCAAGAAATGTACTGCTAAAGTATCCTTCACAAACTCTAAAAGTTTTTTTTTTTAAATCTAAGATGATAATTATGCATAGGTAACTAAAATTAGCCTGTCAAGTCAGACCCAGGGCTCAGGTGGGATAAACGGTTGTCTTTCAAACTCCGTCTGCACGCGATAGGATAACGCTACACCCAACCAGAGCAACGAAGGTGAAGCGGAGCTCATTGACAGATTAAACTTTCGCCGTATCCGGTCGGCAAAACTCCGAACACATCTTCCCTTTTTAAGAATGACTTCAGTGCCGTTCTTTGTTCTTTTCTCAGAAAAAAGCTTAACTCAAAGTCTTCCAGAGTCACGGCCAAAGCTGATTCAAAAGACAGCCGTTTGCCAATTTCTTTTACAGTCCATGGTGTTTACTAGTAGCACACAAGCGCAACTCTGCCGTCACTAGGGGCCCCGCCCACCGACTCTATACACGATGTGATTGGCCTGACCAGAGTTTGCTTTTTACAGCTCAGAAGAGTATTGAAAGTTGCTCGCGGCAGATTAGATTTGCTGCCGCTTGGGTGCGTCTAGATTTCTAGGCTAAATTAAAATAACACTAATGCATGAATACAAGCAAGAAGTCTAGTAAATGTTGCATTATTAGGCAATTGTAGAAATGATTATGCATATAAAATACTGTTTAAACATTTGGGATTGGTAAGATTTAACACTTTTGAAAGAAAGTCTCTTAAAGCTCACCACAGCTCTTAAGCTGAGCATTTATATGACAAAAAATATAGTAACTTTCAACATCATTCCTCCAGTCTTCTAGCCTAGAAATCTAGACGCACCCTAGCGGGAGCAAATCTAATCTGCCGCGAGTGTCATCTAGCAACTCTCAATACACTTCTGAGCTGTAAAAGCCAAACTCTGGTCGGGCCAATCACATCCTGTATAGAGTCCATGGGCGGGGCTTAACATAATGGTGGCTGAGTTTCGCTTGCGTGCTTCTAGTAAACATAGAAACTGGCAAACGGCGGTCTTTTGAATCAGCTTTGGCCGCGACTCTGGAAGACTTGGAGTTAAGCTTTTCTCTGAGAAAAGAACAAAGAACGGCACTGAAGGCATTCTTAAAAAGGGAAGATGTGTTCTGAGTTTTGCCAACCGGATACGGCGAAAGTTTAATCTGTCAACGAGCTCTGCTTCACCTTCGTTGCTCTGGTTGGTTGTAGCGCTATCCAATTGCGTACACGCAGTGCAGAGGGAGTTTGAAAGACAACCGTTTATCCCGCGCCTCGGATTGAGCCGTCAATGGTGAGTTTCCAGACCAAACATCTTGATAAAGGGTTTGGCTTGGCAGGCTACCAGTCTTCAGTGTAACATAATCCTTTAGAAATCATTTTAAAATGCTGATTTGCAGTTATTATATCCACATTGAAAACAGTTGTGCTAAATAGTGAAAAAAAATCCAGGATTCTTTGATAAATAGAAAGTACAGCTCATATACATCATAAATATCCTTATTTATGATCAATTTAATGTATCCTTGCTAAATAAAAGATTTCATTTAATTAAAAAAAAAACTTTTAAACAATACAGTATAGAATATGCAACAAATTTAAACCATTGTGTAAACTAAAGACTTGTTGAATCAAGCTTTATATAATTTTCAAGCTTTTATGTTGAATAAACCTGAACGAATTGCTCACCTCATCTGGGTTCTCACTGGTGATGCGTGCAGCTATAACATGTCCTCGTGGACAGGGGATGCATTCTGGAGATTCAAAGTTAATAGGCGTGTCTCCCCACGGAGCTTCACCAAACAGCACACGGATATCCTTAATTCTGTAAAGAGGGATCCCCATCGCTATCTACAGAGAGAGGGTACCAAAAGATTATGATCAGCAACAACACAATCTGAAAAATATTAGAGAAATATATATATAGAGTACCTCAAAACTTCATTCAACAAACAACAGCTCTATTGGAGGGGTCACTATAGCATACTTTGCTTTACCTGTAGCTGTGCAGCAGGAAGGTTGACGTCAGCAATCATCTCAGTGCAGGGGTGTTCCACCTGTAGCCGTGGATTCAGCTCCAGGAAGTGGAAACTTCCATCCTCGGAAAACAGATACTCTACTGTACCAGCACTCACGTAGCCCACCATTTTAGCCAGACGCACTGCATACTGACACGCAGAGCAGAAAATTAATTGTGCATGTCAATATGATCACCATTATGGTACAGTTATCAAAACAAAAAGATTTTGTGAAATAAATAATCATATGCAAACAAATATAATGACCTGCGATTAATAATGTAGTGCACATGAATGTAAAAAGACTAGAGCATTTTAGTACAAATTGTTCTGATGTTCATATATTGTGTATTTATTGTTCTCCATATTTCCCACTGGCATTATCTTTATCAGACACGCATGCGGTCCAGTTTTGTTTGGCATATGATGAATAAACTTTTGTAATACTCTAAAAACCTTAATATGGATGAATAATACATTTAAGTCATATAGCAAACACTTTCAGTACACTTTCTAAAGGGATAGATCACCCAAAATGGAAATTCTGTCATTATTTAGTCACCCTCATTGTTGTTCCAAACCTGTATGCGTTTATTTCTTCTGCTGAACACAAAAGAAGATATTTTGAAGAATGTTTGTAACAAAGCAGATAGAACAACCATTCACTACCATAGTATTTTCCCCCTACTATGGTAGTGAATGGTTGTTGTATCTGCTTGGTTACAAACATTCTTCAAAATATCTTCTTTTTGTGCTCAGCAGAAGAAATAAATTCATACAGGTTTGGAACAACATGAGGGTGAGTAAATTATGAAAATTTTTGGATTAACTATCCCTTTAATTAATCTAGGGCACAAAGTTACAACTTATTGTTTACTAAATATCATTCACTATGTGACTCTACGTCAGTATCTACCCATTATAACTTTCGACCTACTAGCTACATTGTGCTATGAGAACAAATACTGCAACCGAATGACTTATAAAGTTAGTTACAAACTAGCCTCTAGCGTGATACATTTTAAGTACTCCAAGTTACAAGTCCTTAGTCTTAGCCACAAAACCCCAAAATAACATGGCTAAGAAATATTTAACAGATTTTTGCCTCACCTGCTCCATTTGTTCAAAAGTGGTGGTGGAGGCAATGGAAGCAGGAGCTTCTTCTATGATCTTCTGGTGGCGGCGCTGGATGGAACAGTCTCTGCCGAACAGAGAGATGGCATTGCCATACTGGTCAGCCAGGATCTGCACCTCCAGGTGGCGTGCGTGCTCAGCTAGTTGCATGATGAAAATAGGTGAACCTGGCACTTCAGTCTGCACCTGTAGCAAAGAACAACCAACAGAGACACTATGCAATGAATACAAACCTATAACTACACTGAAATAAGCGCATTTTATTTTGATAGGACTTCATTATTTTAAGTAATAATACAGCAGTGTGCACCTGTCTGAAAAAGCTGGGAAAGTCTTCGGAACAGTCCACTTTCCGTATACCTTTCCCTCCGCCTCCCTCTGATGCTTTGATTACCACAGGGTAGCCAATCTGTTCTGCACTCTAACCACAACAAAACATACAATTAGCAGGATGAAGGAAGTCCAACTGTAACACAAATGTTAAATTCTAAAACACACCGCTAGTCCATCATCCACATCTTTAACACAACCCTGCACATAAAGTTCAGGAGGAACACTGATCACACGACCATGTCTCTGTTCTTCTTCTGCCCACTCAACCCTCAGACCTGATAAAAGACAAAGAAGGAGGGATAAAGGCATCACAAAGAAAGCTCTAGCAATAGGTCATGACATGCACCGGATCTCTCACCTGTACCACTCCAGGGCAATGTGGGGATGTCTGCGCTCTGAGCTACGATGGAAGATGCCACCTTATCTCCTAACGCCCACATGGCTTTACTAGAAGGCCCTGAAAAAGACAGAAGGGCCGTTTAACATCTAGCAAGGCTAAGCTGGCTAAACAGGTTATGGATAATTATATGTCAAAAAATACCTAGGAAACATATCCCTGATTTATGGAGGAGCTCTGGTAGTTTGGGGTTCTCAGAAGCATGACCCCATCCAGCCCAAACAGCCTTAAAAAAACAACAACAAAAAAAAACAAAAAAACATCAGTAATGATGAAAAATACACATCTAATACCAAGACAGATATTGGTGAGGCTGTACCTGCACTGGAATCCTTTTGGCAATATCTACAATCATCTCAACATTGGCATAGTTGTTGTTATTTGGGCCCCCGGGGACTGGCACATAGTGATCAGCCATTTTAATGTATTCTGGAGATACACACAATTAACTTTAGACATCGTTTTTTCAATAAATACAAATAGAAGATAAATGCCCAATAACAATTTATACCAATTCTAAAATTAAATGCTACATAATATAATTTAACTTGTGACAAAAGTGTTCCAGGTCAAACTTTGATTTTCTTTTCTGCAAACCTGCATTGGCTTTCAAGTCTTCAGGTGTGACCATCACCACAAAGCGAATGGTTCTCTCATTACGGAACATTTCATAGGACCAGCGGCGAATTGAACGCATGCATTTAACTGCAGCAATGCCATTATTAGCAATCAGCACCTAATGTGAGAGATAATTACAAAAACATACATACATATTAAATAGATTTTTTACAGTTTTGTGAAAAGAAATAATACAACATACACAAACACGTCACTGACCTTGTCTATAACGCGGTTTCCTCCAAAGCGAGTGACAAACTCAGCTGGGGATGCAACAGTGAAATCTCTATGCACATCCATCTTCCTGTGTTCTTTGCCTTTTTTCAGCAGATGGGGGCCTGACATGCTAGGCCTACAGACAAAAATATCATTAGTTATCTGAACATGAACAATAAATCTAAAGAAAATGGTTAAAGCTCCAACAGTTAATAATGTTAAATAAACATGAATGTGCACGTTTGTGCAGAACTTACATAAGACTAACATTATCAAGTACCATTTAAGCCAATATAAAAATACAAAATGATAAAACTTTACAAAAAAAATACATACGAGGTAAGAATCCATCAAATCCGCATGACTTCTCAAAGGCAACTTGATCATTAAAAATGTTCTCTACTGATCTGGCCTCTGTACTCTCCACCTGTCAAAGTGTGCTATAATATAAATGCTCACACAAGCAAATCAGCCAATCACAGCTTAATGTGTTATCATAAAGGCTACAGACAGTACTGACTAACTGAACTAACCCCTGAACTGTAAAACTACAGCTAACTTCACACTTCAAGTCACAGACCCAATTTTTATACAAAAGCAAATGTAATGATACCAATTTACTGTAAAAGGTGGACTGAAGAAGAACAAATGACGCATGTAGCTTAAAATACTACCTTTACCATATGCCAAGGTGACAAATGAATACAAGCAAATAATTGCTGATCATCTGCAGGATCACACTTCATTTATTTTCTGCAGTCATCAGTGGAAACAAAACTCTGTAATGCAGACTATTGTTTTTTTTTTTAGATGCGTCACTCAAAAAGCCACTCTTTATAAGATACGTTATCTTATGCAACATTTAGACAGGAACCAGTTTTACCAATCCGACCAGATCGTATCAATATAAGAATATCAATAAGACAATAATAATTTTCATGTTGGCCTATAAACATAAAAATTCTTTACCATTTTAAAAAAATAAAATCAATTGTTATCGTTTTAAATTCTAAAAGTGAATTTAGGTATTACAATATATAACATATATTATGAAAACTGGATATTCATTTGCTATAAAAAAATTTATTTGCATTTATTATTATTATTTTTTTAAATAACTTTGAATGTTAAATGACGATAAAATAACATAAATGTAAAAATAGGGATATGAACATGCACAATTAAACGTCCAAATAATACTGACATATACCAGTCTTTAATATTGGCAGATAATCAATATGGTCCTGACATAGTGTGTCCTTAGCATATTTTTAGATTTTAAATGGTTTATAATTGATGCAGTCTTCATAAGCGGTAAAAACAATGTATTGAAAACTACATGATTAGTAAAAAATAAAAAAAAATTATATATATATATATATATATATATATATATATATATATATATATATATATATATTTTTTTTTTTTTTTTGTAATTGCTTCATTATGTGTAGAGTATTAGGTCAATGACATGACATGCTTATGTTTGTATTTTTGCATTATTTCCTTTTAAAACAATTTGATAAATTCATGACATTCACTTTATTCTATAAAACCTATTTAGTTTGAATATAATATCTTAACTTAACTTATAAAAATATTTTGTTATCTTAAAACCCCAAAATGTCAGGTGGTGAAACCTTTTGAACAAATAAACAGAATAAGAAAACTATTGGTTTTCTTAATAAAAAAAAAAATTAAAACTAAATTACATGGCATAATTTTAGGTTTGAAACCTTTCATATAAACACTTTTTATAAATATCAGTTTTTTAAAGCTGTTGCGATAATTGAAAAACTTTTGCCCAGCAATTTGTATATTCTTAAATGTCAGGGTGGCACAACTGCAAAAATGGCTTTTTTATTATGAATTGACAAGGTAATAACAGTAAACATGATAATGCATCATCCGGAGGACCCTAACTGAAAAGGTTTGTAGATCTCGCTCAAACACTTATAAGAACTGCTAATTTCAAGTACGGGTAGATTGTCTCACTTTCCATGTCAGGTGGTACAACTAAAGTGTGTGTGTATATATATATATATGTGTGTGTGTGTGTGTGTGTGTGTGTGTGTGTGTGTGTGTATTTGGCCCCCTTGAACTTTGCGACCTTTTGCCACATTTCAGGCTTCAAACATAAAGATATAAAACTGTATTTTTTTGTGAAGAATCAACAACAAGTGGGGCACAATCATGAAGTGGAATGAAATTTATTGGATATTTCAAACTTTTTTAACAAATCAAAAACTGAAAAATTGTCCGTGCAAAATTATTCGGCCCCTTTGAGTTAATTCTTTGTAGCGCCCCCTTTTGCTGCGATTACAGCTGTAAGTCGCTTGGGCTATGTCTCTATCAGTTTTGCACATCGACAGACTGAAATTTTTGCCCATTCCTCCTTGCAGAACAGCTCGAGCTCAGTGAGGTTGGATGGAGAGCGTTTGTGAACAGCAGTTTTCAGTTCTTTCCACAGATTCTCAATTGGATTCAGGTCTGGACTTTGACTTGGCCATTCTTACCCCTGGATATGTTTATTTTTGAACCATTCCATTGTAGATTTTGCTTTATGTTTTGGATCATTGTCTTGTTGTAAGACAAATCTCCCAGTCTCAGGTCTTTTGCACACTCCATCAGGTTTTCTTCCAGAATGGTCCTGTATTTGGCTCCATCCATCTTCCCATCAATTTTAACCATTTTCCCTGTCCCTGCTGAAGAAAAGCAGGCCCAAACCATGATGCTGCCACCACCATGTTTGACAGTGGGGATGGTGTGTTCAGGGTGATGAGCTGTGTTGCTTTTACGCCAAACATAACGTTTTGCATTGTTGCCAAAAAGTTCAATTTTGGTTTTTATCTGACCAGAGCACCTTCTTCCACATGTTTGGTGTGTCCCAGGTGGCTTGTGGCAAACTTTAAACAACACTTTTTATGGATATCTTTAAGAAATGGCTTTCTTCTTGCCACTCTTCCATAAAGGCCAGATTTGTAAACGACTGATTGTTGTCCTATGGACAGAGTCTCCCACCTCAGCTGTAGATCTCTGCAGTTCATCCAGAGGGATCATGGGCCTCTTGGCTGGATCTCTGATCAGTCTTCTCCTTGTATGAGCTGAATGTTTAGAGGGACGGCCAGGTCTAGGTAGATTTGCAGTGGTCTGATACTCCTTCCATTTCAATATTATCGCTTGCACAGTCCTCCTTGGGATGTTTAAAGCTTGGGAAATCTTTTTGTATCCAAATCCGGCTTTAAACTTCTCCACAACAGTATCTCGGACCTGCCTGGTGTGTTTCTTGTTCTTCATGATGCTCTCTGCGCTTTAAACGGACCTAAGACTATCACAGTGCAGGTGCATTTATACGGAGACTTGATTACACACAGGTGGATTCTATTGATCATCATTAGTCATTTAGGTCAACATTGGATCATTCAGAGATCCTCACTGAACTTCTGGAGAGAGTTTGCTGCACTGAAAGTAAAGGGGCAGAATAATTTTGCACGGCCAATTTTTCCGTTTTTGATTTGTTAAAAAAGTTTAAAATATCCAATAAATTTCGTTCCACTTCATGATTGTGTCCCACTTTTTAAAAATTACAGTTTCATATTATTATGTTTGAAGCCTGAAATGTGGCAAAAGTTAAATATATATAAACATAATAATATGAAACTAATTTTGTAAAACATTAAAAAAACATTAAAAACCGATGAGGTTAGCGTGTATTTCTATGAGTTCATATAAGCTCTATGAGAGGAGAACAAATGAAAACTGGAGAAAAAAAGAAAGGTTCTCCCGTTATCACATCCAGTTCTCCAGATAACATTAAAAACACATTAAAAACATTAATGTTTTTTTTAATGTTATCTGGAGAACTGGATGTGATAACGGGAGAACCTTTCTTTTTTTCTCCAGTTTTCATTTGTTCTCCTCTCATAGAGCTTATATGAACTCATAGAAATACATGCTAACCTCATCGGGTACATTCATAACACTGCACGCACAGCTCAAACAGTCTGCTTTGAGTTATGCAGGATTTTGCTGAAATGCAACCTACGTTCTGCATTCCAAAAGTCCATTCTAAAACTACTGTGCACTTAAGATAAACTCACACGCTGCTGTGTAGTGCTACACAGCTAGGAACAACAACAGAAACCACACTCATTTGAATACTTTCAGCATGCTACCCATGCCAAGAACATACTGTCCACTTAGAAAAGGGAGGTTCTAGAGAACAAAGTGCATGTTTAGTCTGGTACCAACCTCTTGAGGCACTGAAACCAGTTGAGGGTTTGCTCTCCTTCTCTGTCCATTGCAAAGTATCAGATGATAATGCAGGAGATGAAAAACAACAGCTAACATGTTTTATGTTCCCTCCCTTTTCCTCTATTGCTCTTTCCTTCTCATGTTCCCTCCCCCATGCCAATGAAGACCTCCATTCACCACCACTTGTGTAAGAAAAACATGCTATAAACCTAGTGTGGAATCTGTGGATAGTCACTGCTTTTATTTTTTTCTCTAGAAAATGAACTGCAAAATAGTAAAACTTCTTGCTAAATCTCAGTTAAACAACAAGTTCCCGAAAGTTATAAAAAGTATTGCAAAAGAAGTATTGTAAACAGCAAACTGCAATAAATGACATGAACTTACTCAACAAATGTCACCTACAGAATGATCTTACCTTTGGCCTTTGAAGATTCCCTTCCATTGCAAGAAAAACTAAATGCGTATGTCCTGCTCTAGATTATCAACCTTTATCCATTTGTTCTGTATAAGTCCAGCCAATTGAGCCTATGAAAAGTAGGCGACTTGCTGGAGAGGAGAACAACGTCCCTCGAAACAAACAGCACACAAATAGCCGGAGACTACATCAAAACATCTCGACCCAACTCAACCCTAAATATACGTCTAGGGTATTTTGACTCTGGAAACGATCTGGAATGTTTTTTACATTGAAACGCAATGAGAATGACTGTGAAAGTCAACATCGGAGCATTGCTTCCATTAATAGTACTGAAATGTGCGGCATGTCACTTTAACAGGTGACAAGCATGAGAAAGTCACATGATCACAGAGTGTGCTGAGAATGACCATATGGCTGTACTTCAGGTCCATAACTCCGTCCTGTTTGACATTGGACTCTTTCATGTGGTGTATAGTGTCCCCTACCGATACTAAGAGCACATCTAGGGACTAGAGAGCAAAGTTAACTATTAAACCAAGATTGGGAGTCATACTGAAGCCCAAAAGGGAAAATCTGTACTAGCCTTTGTGAATTAATTTCACACTGCATTCAAGATCTGACTTGAACAGAATTCATAAACCAGTTCTGTACAGCCAATCTTTTTAATTTTCACATAAAACACAAAAACTAAAATGTCATATCAACAGCACATCTGCAGCTTGAAACCTAATTAGACAAACGATATATCTAAGGATGCTCACCTTAAACCTGTTGACCGAACCGGGGGTGACAGAACTTCTGATGGCATGGCAGGTACGGTGTTAGGCGTTTCTGTGCTTCCGGGCTGAAGTTTGGTGGCCTGGCCCATAACCAAAGGCTCATCATCAGAGGAATTATCCTCAGAAGCTCCTAGAATAAACTTCAGTCTCTCTTTAGCCTGAACTCCAGCAGCAAATCTGGGCCTATCAGATTTACTGCTTTCCATGGTAAAAGTATTGGAAACAGATTCCTCTGTGACTTTTAACCGGTCAGTGAGATCACTGGGAGTTGAAGCAGGAATTCCCTTATTTCCAGTCGAGGTGCTTGCTGATTTAGGGTCAATTGTAGGAGACTGTTCCCTTGAACAGTCTTTGGTGGGTGTTTGTGATGGCATCTCTATGGACCTCGATGATGCATTCAAATGGACAATAAGAGTAAGAGCTGACAACCCATAGTGGTTGAATATAAATTTTGACCCTACTTGTAGGATACGATGATGGTCCCTTTTATTTTTGTCATGAGTTTTGTAATTGTTTAGCTGTAAAACAAAGAAATACAACTATTAGGTTATCAAAAGTATGCACAACACTAGGTGGCATCAGTGTGAAATTATATGATGCAACCAAAACACTGGAAAATGTTAATCTGATCACTTGTATGACATTAAAAACGAATTATTATTATTATTTAAATGAAATTAACTCAAATAAAAATGATCATCAATTATTTTTAGAAACTGAAATGCAACTGATTTACAGTATATTACTAAAATATATTTGAAGAACAAAAAGAACAAAATGACAAGCTCTTATCAAAATTACAAAAATGTAAACTAAAATAAAAACGTAAAACTAAAATATAATTCAAAATATAATTAAATACTACAATAAAATGCTTATAATACTAAAATAAGTGATCAAGTGCACACAGCAAACACTTTCCACTACATGCATGTAGGCTACACACAGAATCAAATAAACGCAAAGATAAAAAAAAAAAAAGCCATATGCAAAGCTTAAGTTTATAATTAAAATATTCAGTAAGACGTTATCAAACAATTAAGAAATAAAAGTTGTCAAGTTTTTGAAAACTGTTAAGATTTTAGAGAAACGTCTTGCTCAAACCTTTAAAGCAGACAGTCAGTGTCCGGGCCTTCCCTGTTATTGGAAAGCGTATACATAGCACTCAATGCTCTTCTCCTCACAACTGCCCAACAGACAGCCACCACTGCCATTTAACAGAGTGGACCCAGTGTGTGAGATCTAGGGGAAAGTTCGGCCATGATGGTAAGAAATGTGGGGGAGGGAATGGTAGTTCTCACAAACAACATGAATAGCAACAACATCAAAGGTCAACGCGTGCGATTTGTAACCGAATACGTCACACTGATCTCAGGTACGGGGGCACATTAGGCACAACAACAGTAAACACACTGTGAACCTGAATTCAAACACACAAGCTACTGCTTTAGAGGCTAGGCAGACCAATAAAAATGACAAAAACCCAAGTCTGTATTTTTGCAAGAACTATTTACTAGTACATATGTATACATTTTAACAGGTTTCGGCTAACGACTGGCGGGGTGCTGTCACTGTCCTTGTACTAGCGAATTAGTTGGCGAAGTTATTCCTATGGTGAGAAAAGGCTCATATAAATATCAGTCAGGTAAAGCTGTGGTTGCATCTTTCCTGAGGTTTGGCCTGTCTTATCAATATTTTAAAAATGTTAAGTTGTGTAGGCCTACTGGGCGAATATCACGTAACGTTAACTTGATATTCATTACGTTAAACCTCACTCATAGTAGGATTCATAATTTCGCGTCTGTCTCAGCCGGTTGGGCAATGTGATGTGATGCTGCCTTAACGTGATATCGTAATTATCGTAAATTCTAGTTTTATAAAATTGGACACGAACGCTCAAGTGAAAATTTAAATGATATGAGGTCGTAATCACGACTTCAAAAGTTGGAAGTAGGACATTTCCGATAGGACGTGAAGTCAACATGATGGTTTAAAGTGGGAGGGACTTATCTGACAAACCAAAGCTTACATAATAATGTAGGTAAATGCAGCTTTACCTGCAAACGAGTCTCCACGATGTGTTGTCTCACATTGTTCCAAAAACACTGTAAGTTAGCAACGTTATTTGTCAACACACGCACGTGATGTTTTTTGACTTCATAATGTTCCTGTAATCAGTAGTTCACTGGCTCCTCCTCAACATTAAACCACTTGTAGTCGAATGCACCGTTTGCGTTACTACTACATGTTTGGTTTTCCATACGTGATGAAAGATTGTTTGCCAGTTTGTTTTGACGATCTTCATTCGTCCATGTTGCTGCGTGTGTCGTCAGGGCATGACGTGTTTCATGCTGTTCAGGACTGGTTGATATGTCTTCCTGAAGGGGACTATGCAAAAGTTTTTGGTGCAATATTTCCTGTAATATGTATGATGTGTAGACATCAGAAAATAATTAAAATTCAACAATGACCAGAAAGGCACACCTTAAGAAAAATGTGTTTTTCACTATTCCCATGGTGTATGATTGATGTAGAAAAAAAATTGTATTGAACATTTATAGCGCATCAGATGGGTTTAAATGGGTTTATTTTGTTTAAAATTCTTAGATGTATGGGGTGGCGAGGGGGGTGCCTTTTATCCCACACACGGGGTAAAGGGATCACCAGCATGGGGCAAATGGCCCACAGTAGTAGTTGATATACTTGATATATTGATATTAGTATTGAAATACTTTACTAAAATAATGTGTTTTAATAATGTCCAAGCTAATACTTGTTCAAAACAGTCACTTAAGCAAGATTTGAACTATTTAAAGTTTATTTTGATAAATATTTTTTTTATTAGCTAAATATGCTGTCATTACAATGTTAGAAATATATTTTAAAAATATAGGAACACAATTATTTTAATGATTCTGAAAGCATTGAAGGAGATCCCTTAAACTATTTTAATATAGATTTAGCCCTACAATAGTAACAATAAATTATATTTTATTATATTATATATTTTTTTATTATAAATATGATTATCTCTAAGGTGGACACACAGCTTAAAATATATATATACAATCTGAATCAAACCATGTCATGTCAATAAATGGAGCAATCAGCAAACAATTTATCATGTTAAATATGCTGCCTTTTACTTCAAATTCTTGTTAGGCTTAAAAATAATAATTAAGAAGACCTTTGTTGTCTCAAAATATATTTAATAATTTTAGAGATTTGTATTTGCTACTTACATATACAATGTTTGTAAAAACATCTAATATTTGATCAACTTTGCTGCTGCCAGTGATCGCGTCAAAGATCAGAAAAATTTCCACTTGGATCTTGTAAAGGCTTATGGATCTTTACTTCTGTATTCTGTAAGTAAATGTTTAATGGAAAAAAAGATCTTGAAAAGGCAAGTTTTTGTGCCATCTAGTGGTATAGAGGAAAATAAAATCAAATGAGAATTTTGGAGCTTTTAGCCTCGTTGTACCCTAATCAATATTTAATTACCAACAAAGTCAGAGAGATGTCATTCAAAAGTATACATAGGGTTTACCCTGTGAAGCATTACTTTGTCAAATTTAAAGATGATACTGGTTTAAATTACACTTTTTGTGACATTTATCCTGAAACTGTGTTTGGCACTGTCCCTTTGTAAAACAATTTGGGCTAAATGTATGTGATTTATATCACAAAGAATATTGATGGCCAATTTGTGTTATGGAAAAATGTATTATTTGATCTTTTGGAAAACTATAGAGACAAGAACACGCAGGTCTATATAATACAAGTTATTGTTTTAATGGCAAAATTTAATGTTTACAAACGCAAGTTTTCCTGTAAAAAACAAACAAAACTGTTTTATACCATTCAAGAACGAATCTGATTTTCTATGTAGCAAAACATTTTTGAAAATGTATACATATTTCAATATTTTTTGTGTATATTTACATTAAGACACCTTTAGTGTACAACTGTTTTTTTGTGGTGTATTTTCTTGTTTTCTCTAATATTTGAAACAGGTTTTTTTTTTAAAAATATCAATATTATTTAGAGGTGCATACATTTTTAACTATTATCATTGTTAAAATAATCAACGTTTTAAATTTATTATCGTAACTTTATTTATACAGGGGTCACTGAAAACACTATGGGTAATTGTACCCATGTTCTAGTAATGAATCAAAAATAATTATCCTCGTAAATTTTATTATTATGATAAATTACCATATGCCAGCCTATTTTATGCTTACCCCAGGGTGAAAAAGGTGCTCTAACCAAGGGTTAAGCATCGCGTGAAACACAAATCCATGTTTAAGAGGAGAAACGTCCCTAATAGTCAAATCATACTGCTTCAAAAATATTTTTTAATAAAAAAAAATTAATTAAATAAAAACACCAGTTAAATGTCAATGTAACAGTTTTGTGATTCAAGTGATTCATGGATCTGAATAAAAAAAATGCAAATCAATTGTTAATTAATGAGCCATTATAATCAAAAGATGTTCTTATTCGGACAGTATGGACCAGTTACAGACGGGGCTTAGACTAAGCTAAAATTAGGCCTTAGTTTGGCATTTAAGTAACTTTATAAACATTCCCTAGAAAAAGAAAAAGAAATACTGGTGTGCATCTTAAGACAAAATAATGATTAATAAATATTGATTCAAAATGATTTAAGATATTTCAGTGCAAGATTTTTTAAGTCAAAACAGCTCAAACACCGAGTAAAAAATGACAGGAGGCACTGCATCAGTGTTCACATGAGCACTTTGTTATTGATATTCATACATGATGGTAATGTTATAGGAGCACAACAGGAGAGTCAGGTGGGCTACAGGTATCATACAGTATATACAGGCCAGAAGTATTGGATGATCAAAGCAGACAGAGAGAGAGAAAGAACATTGTACAAACATACATCAACCTCCCAACTAAGCCTTCCTCTCTGTCACTGGTGTTTATCCTCTAACAATCTGCATGGAAAAGTAACAACAGGCTATATCCAAACAGGTGCCAGTTTCTTTTACTCCCACCTCATACAGAAAAAAAATGGCAATTGTGAGGAAAAACTCTTAAAATCTCACTAGCAGACACGTTGGTTCCAAAAGGCACTGGACAACTATTTCAACTATCTCGCAAACTCTCTCTCTCTCTCTCTCTCTCTCTCTCTCTCTCTCTCTCTCTCTCTCTCTCTCTCTCTTCTCTCTCTCTTCTCTCTCTCTCTCTCTCTCTCGGGATTCAGTGAAAAGCAAAGCATATTTGGAATGACCTTAAGTGACCAGGTTGACCTAAAGCAGCAGCACTACAATCTAGATTGCGCAGCTTTTTTGTGTGAGAGGATTTTCTTCTACTCATAACATCCCATAACAATAAAATGTACATTTGAATGTTTTTCATTATTTCCTGTTACCTGTTAAGCTTTTATATGACAAGTCAATAATGTAATTGTCCTTTCGAGGATATAGAATGCAACATATATACAATTACAAATACACAAAATAATGACTAATGCAGTTTATAAATAGAAAATAATAAAAATAATAAAACTGTTTTAACAAAAACATAATGACATCATCTATTGATGTCTCAAAGCAATTTGAAAAAATCAAATCAAAATATGATTTTATATATTACTTTCAACAAAAGCATATCAAGTGTCGTAGAGGGCCAGAGATCATTTTAAATAAAATTGCTGCTCATCCTCAAGTCCTGAAATAATTTAACGCTATAATAAAATACATAATACACATTCCCTTCCATAAGGCCTCACCTTATTCAGTTCAATTGAATGCATCAAATGACCATCTAAATGCACAATATAATGCAATGTTCTGTGTGGTATTTCACCATCCTTGTTAAATGTCTCCTTTAAAAAGCACAATAAAGTAGTTGTGGATAATATTCAAGCATGATCATATTGTTAGCTGAACGAAATCATCTCATTACTTCAATATATTTGAAGGAGAAGGATTTGCCACTCCATTTATTCAACTACAAACATAAAACTCTATAAATCCATCCCCCTTCTGTCTATACATCCATCTATTCATCTTCTACAGACAGATCTAGCTTATGAAATATAGGCCAAAATAATTCTCCTTAAACCAAAACCAAACAACCTAGTCTAAAGTAGACTTGTCTAAAGTCTAAAGTAGACATGTCTTCCCTTTCTGTATCTCCTGCAGATTGTGCGAACGGTTGTTATAGGATGGAATATAGTACATTTAAGGTTAAAGGTGGAGCTTATTTCATCTCTTGAGTATCAGAAAAGCAAAACATGTGTGGTGCACTCAATCACATGCAAACAATCTTGCTGTAAATGATCCCTTATTGGTAAATAAAGCATGAATTGAAGGGCCAGAGATTGTGGTGGTAGCATCTGTTTACCTGTCAAAGCAGCACAGGTTGGAGAAAAAAAGCCTCTGGATAGGCTAATTTCCCTTGTCATATAAGGCTGGGAAAATGTTGTATCTTTTTCAATGTTAATGAGCTTTAATTCCTGTAGACTTGCAGCAAAAACCGAGATGTCCCTTACTCAGTGGTGTACTATTCAGCTTCATACAGTTATTTGCGCGAACGGTTTGCGAGTGAGAACGAGATGTTCACGAATGACCTCCAGGTTAAGCGCGGCCTCTGAAGGGCACATGCACACACTCTTGGTCGCAACATATGAATTGGTTAACATCTAGATTACATAAAATCATACAGTATTTAATAAAGACAAGGCATATGCGCCAGTAGTGTCATCTAACAACTTCATTTGGTTTTTTAGTTCTTTTAAAAGGCTATTGACATTTATGATTACAGGCTATGCTGCAAAACCTGCAACAGTTTTACTACTCAGAAGCTAGATCTACACTTTCTAATCACTGGTTGGCTCATTGCTGTTCACTGAAACAAAGAAGGTGCTTTCACAACAGCAAAGTGTGATGTTTGTGTGTGTGTGAGTGTGTATTGGTGTTTACATACACATGCAAGCACAAAATGAATCCGTCAGACTCGTCTCTTGTGCAGCAGCTTTTATATTCAGAAAAGCAGTGACCCTCCTCTTTGTCCCCAATCGCATCACACACACTCATGAGTTTCAGCGCTCCTGACTGTCCTCAATCAGGGTGACGTATATGATGGGAACAAGGCCCTGGGTGTCCCCCAAAGCACACAGCAGCCAATCAGAGTCTGCCTGCTGAGCACCTGCATCACGTCACCTTTGTGGAAACTGAGCTGGCCTGGCTCTGTGGCAATATGATGGCATAATGCCTTCACTTCACTGAAAGAGATAGAAAACAGAAGGATGAAGATAACAAAGGGAAAGAGAGAGGGAGTCAAAGAAAAAAAAGAAATGTAGTTAATAACAGTAATGTCTTTTCATTTTCAAATAATTACATTCTAAATGCTAAGACAATTACAGTGCTTTGCAAGGCTGCACTTCTGTATGCATTTTTTTTTTTTACTGTACTTAAGCATAAAAATACTATAATATGTTTGCAGATATTCAGGAAACATGCTGATTTCACATCTATCTGTAAAACAATGCTAAAGCCAGATATTTTACTCTGAAATGTGCATTCTGTGTCAGAATTTTTTTTTTGTGTTGGTTTGTGCGATACCGCACGCTGCCAGTTTACCCAATAGTATTTCGACACCACAGGTTGCCAGTTGGAGAAAAACACACCGTATTGGAAGCCAGCAAACAAACTGGGTCAAAGATTGCAGATTCTACCCAAACTACAAATCCATACTTTGCATCCATCTAAAAATATCTATGAACAGGAGCATAAAACACGGATAAATAAACTCATCATCTTAGTGTGTAATTCTCCTCAGCTTTCATTGTCAATTGCGGTTGCTTCTGTTGCGTGTCCTCAATCTGACAACCCGCATGAGCGTCGAGTCTGAGGAGGAGGAGGAGGAGGAAACCACTCTCTCCAATATTTGAATTTGAACTGCAGTACCCCATTTCTACCGCTAGCTGTCAATATCTCATACCACACCTTTTTCTTCTTAGGAGCTGTTTATTTTACACAATACTGTTTTCAACTAAACGTTTTATTTGCGTTTTGGCAGTTAATTCAGTTCATTTAGGCTACGTCTACACTAATCCGGATACATTTAAAAACAGAGTTTTCGTCTAAAAACACTCTGCTTCCACACTATCATTTTCAATCGTTTTCCAAAAAATGTTCATCTACACTGAAACGTCTGAAAACGCTTACATCCCCGTACCACAAAACCAGACCAAGTCGCACGGGTATATTTGTAACAATAGCCAACCATACAATGTATGGGTCAAAATTATAACTTTTTCTTTTATGCCAAAAATCAGTAAAGATCATGTTTAATGAAGATATTGTGTAAATTTCCTACTGTAAATATATATATATATATATTTACTATTAGTAATATGCATTGCTAAGGACTTCATTTGGACAACTTTAAAGGTGATTTTCTCAATATTTAGATTTTATTGCACCCTTAGATTCCACATTTTCAAATAGTTGTCTTGTTTTTAGTTTTCGGCCAAATATTGTCCTATCCTAACAAACCATACATTAATGGAAAGCTTAATTATTAAAATGGTTTTGTGGTCCAGAGTCACAAATGAAAAATGTTTCAGTTTTTAGTACATTGTTGTCGTAAACATACCTTCAGTTTGTTGGAATTAATTCACCTCAAAGCGCTAAACAAACAGAATCATACTTTGATCATGCCAGTCCTGTCTTGTCTTTTTTATTTTATTTTTATTTTTTAACTTTTGTTTTTATAATACAATAAATATAAAAGGAAAATTTCACCTACTGACACCAGTGATGTCATTGTAATATTTGCATACTAAATTGTAATTGGACTTTATTTCTTTATTTTTTAACCTATTTCATCTTTTTAATCCTCCATAATAACCACCATTGCTTTACAAAGTGGCACAGAAGCAATAGGCATTGATACCTGTTGTACAGATGACGGAAAACAAGATGTGCACTGAGTGGCATGACAGTGACAATTTTTATGCAGCCTAAAACATAAGATTATTAAAACCTATTCTGTAGCTGCCTTGCCAAGCACTGGTTTCCTTTTGGAAACACAAATTATAGTCATTATGTATTGTCTAACAACATTACCGAGGGGCTTGTCTCTGTGTTGGGAGATTCTGTGTTTGTGCTTGTTCATTTGGGCCAAGGTGGGATTCTTGGCTTTGAGACGTGAGAGATTGTTGTTCTGCTTTTTTCCCCACTCCAACAGACTGAGCCACCAAATCCAAAACAGAACGGTCAAGACTCAACCAACCAGACGGCAATCTGAGAACATGTAGGTAGAAAAGTTAGCTAGTTTATATTAAAAATGCCTTGGTAGAAAGTGTTGTTAGTGGCTCCAATGGAAAAAGGTAGATGTTTGCCAACTCACCTTTGTTTCCTGACTGATTTCTGCTCACTTTTCTCGATCTTGCTTCCGTTTCCAGCTCCAAACAGCCGCCCCCAGCGGAGCACCTGTGCCGACCCATCCTCTCCCGCTCCTTCTTGTCCCTGAACCCCTTCATAGGCATCCTGGCATTCTAGCTGCTTCTCCTTGCTCTTCTTCAGCTCAGTGAGCACTGATTCCGGTGGACTTCCCATCCACGAGGGTTTCCCCTTTGCAGCTTCTGACAATGTTGTTTGGTGGAGGACTCCATTGCCAACACTATTCTTATTGCTACTGCTGGTCCGACCATGTTCCACCTGTTCATCCATCTGTTGAATGGCTTCGGCCCCCTCAACTACACCTTCTCTAGGAGGTGGCTGGCTTTGCCTGTGACTTTCAATGCCTCCTTTTCTCCTCTTCTCCCACTTCACGAATTTTGAGCCCTCAGCAGAGTTGTCGATGTAAACCTGTGAACTTTGCATCAGCTGATACCACCAGCCAGCTTGTCGGTTTCTCTGTTTGGCTCCATCTCCTTCTCTCCTTTTCTCCTTATCACAGTCTTCTCCAACTCCCTTCATCCTGCCAGCATACCACCCACCGCGCTCTATCTCCCCTGCGTCACTCTTTCGCAAACACTCTTTACCGACTCCAGCCTCCTTATCCCGTGATTCACGCTCTGCTCCCGCACTCTTCCACCCATCTCGTTTCATTTTTAATGTCACTCCCTCCATCCTAAGCCGGCTGTCCTCATCTCTCAGCATGATTTTTTCTCTCTGAGGCAACATTCCCACTTCCTGTGCACCAGACTCCAACATTCCAGAGCCTCGCATTAGCTGGAAGGTGGAGCGATCTGATTGGTCGAGGCCTTGGCGTGCAGAGCACAGCTGTTCTTTGCGTCTCAGGTGTTCTTCTCCTTTCTGCAGCTGGTGTGGCTCAAATAGCAGATCAAGGTCAAAGGGCAACAGTGACAGCGGTTGAAGCAGGAGCAGCAGCTCTTCGAACAGTGGCTGACACGCCCCTTGAGACAGAGGTAGGAAACCCCATGGGTGGTAGTGTGCAGCTATAATGTCTGAGGAACCATGGCAGAGAGAGAAAAGAGAGATATATACCTCAGAATTATACTGGCAATAGCGTATGTAAAACCTTGGCTCTAAATCACCATTGCTGTAAACAAGCCAACTACTCTTGAAAAAGAGTGAAAAGTACAAAAAGCATTTTCCTACCGTCATGTGTATAAATGTGATTGAACCAGAATTCCAAAGATCGCAAGCTGAAAAATAGTAAAGGTGAGTGAGGTACAAATTAAAGACTGGAACATTACTGCATAATAACAGAACAATACACTAGACCAGAGGTCTTCAACCTGGGAGCATTCATGAGAACATGCATATAATACTATATATTTATATATTTAAATAATTGAATACTCACATTAATACAGATTTTTAATTACTAATCATTTTTGAAAGAACTCACCAAGGCTGTTTTTATTTGATTAAAAATACAGTAAAATCAAAAATATTGTGAAATATTATTTCAATCTATAATAACTGTTTTCCATTTTAATAAATTTTAAAATGTAATTCATTCCTGTGAATAATTCCTCTGAATTACTCCAGTCTTTATTGTCTCATGATCTTTCCGAAATCAAATGTATAGATTTGGTGGTTTAAGTATCATTTATTATTATTATCACAGATGAAAACGATTATGCTGTTTAATATTTTTGGGGAAACATAAATATTTTTGTTAGGATGATATAGATGTATACATATGCCGATCAGTCATAACATTAAGACCACTGACAGGTGAAGTGAATAACGGTGATTATCTCTTGATCATGGCACCTGTTAGTGGGCATATTAGGCAGCAAGTGAACATTTTGTCCTCAAAGTTGAAGCCGGAAAAATAGGGAAAGCGTAACGATTTGAGTTTGTCAACGGCCAAATTGTGACGACTAGACGACTGGGTCAGAGCATTTCCAAAACTGTGTTCTTGTGGGGTGTTCCCATTTTCCAGTGGTCAGTATCTATCAAAAGTGGTCAAAGGAAGGAACAGTGGTAAACTCATTGATGCACATGGGGAGCGAAGGCTGGTCCGATCAAACAGATAAGCTACTATAGCTCAAATTGCTCAAGAAGTTAATAGTAGGGTGTCAGAATACACAGTGCATCGCAGTTTGTTATGTATGGGATGAATAGCCACAGACCAGTCAGGGTGCCCATGCTGACCCCTGTCCACCAACGAAAGTGCACGTGAGCATCAGAACTGGACCACAGAGCAATGGAAGAAGGTGGCTTGGTCTGATTAATCACAGTTTATTTCACATCTCGTGGATGGCCAGGTGCGTGTGCATTGCTTAGCTGGAGAACACATGGCATCAGGATGCACAATGGGAAGAAGGCAAGCCGGCAGAGGCAGTGTGATGGTTTAGGCAATTGTCTGCTGGGAAACCTTGCATCCTGCCATCTATGTGGATGTTACTTTGACACGTTTTACCTACCTATTGTTGTAGACCATGTACACCCTTTCATAAAAAAGATATTCCTTGGTGGATGTGGCCTCTTTCAGCAGGATAATGGGCCACAAAGCAAAAATGGTTCAGGAAGGGTTTGAGGAACACACGTAGAGAACTTAGCCTTCAAATTCCCCAGATCTCAATCCAATCAAGCATCTGATCAAACAAGTCCAATCCATGGAGGCCCCACCTCGCAACTTACAGGACTTAAATGATCTGCTGCTAATATCTTGGTGCCATATACCACAGCACACCTTCAGGGGTCTAGTGCAGTCCATGCCTCGACAGGTCAGGGCTGTTATGGCAACAAAAGGGGGACTAACACAATATTAGGTCATAATGTTATGCCTGATCGTTGTTGATATGTGTGCTTACATATGAGGACGTAACACAAATGTGTTTATCAAATATTAGAAATGAAAGTATTAGATCATTGGATATTTTAATGTAAAAAGAATATTTTATTCTTTATGTAAAGGCAGCACATGATGACTAGCTAAACAGTTTATGTATTATTAAAAAAAGCAGTAGCGCTGTAGACCTCCTAGGTTACCCCCTGTTGAAGACCACTGGACTAGACAAATCTGTTTAACACAAGTTAAATACTACAAGAACAACAACAAGGAGTGTGATTACTGTACTCTGTATTAACATTAAGAAGCAGAGTGACCACATCACAGAGTGAGACAGACTGATAGAGTGAGAGAGATCAGCATGCTGCAGAATGCATAATTGAAACTAATGATCAAAGCGCTGTGTCTGAATGTAATTTTAATGGGTGTGGAAAAGAGGAAGTTTGCACAGGAGCTGAGATGACTATGTCAAGACTCATCAAAGTAAAAAAGGAGCCTTTGAAGACTTCTAAAGACTTATTGAATCCCACTGCAAAGCTTTAGACAGCATGATTTGAGTTTTTCAGGCCTGGCTTCTTACAGTGCTGATAAAAATCATACACTGTCACTCTGTTCCAAAACCTAGTTCGATGCCTAAAAAGACGCCATTTTAAAATTATATGTATACTTTCAATGCAAAGACTTCTAAAAAGGTAGGTAGCAAAACGGAGAGAGAGAGAGAGAGAGAGAGAGAGAGAGAGAGAGAGAGAGAGAGAGAGAGAGAGAGAGAGATACCAATGATCCAAGTCAGTATTCACAATGTTTCCATAATGCGACACATTTCCAATTTAAATGCGTCACATGATAAAGAATGTTTATTAAGAAACTAAATTATATGTTAATGCTTTAACAAGCAAAGAATGGTAAGCGATACAAAAATGTGCTTTCATAGGCAGTGTGAAGATAAACGTGATTAGGAAGAGTGAACGGGAAAGCAGGGGGATGAAAAGAGGGCGAAACATGAAAGAGGCTTACTTTAGCAGGCCAAAGATGAAGGCATTGAGTCTCATACTGTGATTGGTCAGCTCAGAATACTGACTGACTTTAGAAAATAGACTGTGCAAAACTCGTGTGGAGGGACCTAGGACAGAAAGGATAAACATAAATAATTTCCTTCATCCTCATCCATATAATAATCATTATCATCACCATTCTTCTCATACCGAGTTGTGTGGAGGCCTCGACCACGCTCCAGGGCTGGTTTTTGCGTTGTCCAATGATCAGGTCCAGTACATATGCTTTCAGTCCATCATGCAGTATCTCACGAATGGCAGGACACAGGTACTTCAGAATAAGATGACCCACATTCGGACTAACAGAGCTATTACCCAATTTGGCCTGTAGAGAGAGCAAAAGTGGACCAGAGAGTAATGTAAAAAAAACAAAAAACAATTGTCTGCTTTTAGTGAGACACTTCAAGTATATTTAGTTTAACACTGTTATTTCAAATGTTATGTTGTACCTTAACTCCTGCATCCCGACTGGTGCCAAAATGAGCAACTATCAGATCCACTGCTATATTTATGGCCTTAACCAAACCTAGTAAAAAAACACACATAGAGGAAAATATCCTGTTATTTAATATATCTAATCAAATTAAACTCAAACTAATAGTATGTACACACAAACACACTCTGCTATGCGCTAATGCAGTTTTGAGGGTCTCGTTGAAGGGACCTGCCAATCTGTGAGATGAGAGAAAAGCAAATGGGCCATGTTTGATTGATTGGAGGACCCAGTGGGAACGATGAGACCTAGACCTCTTCTGCATTCTACTCACTAGGGCACATTTAACATTTACTGCAGATTCATATATGAGAGTGATGTATGTACTGCATTGCAATATGTGACCCTGTCTGTGAAAACCCAGCTAAAGTCATTTTTTTGTGATTCACTGTTTTCTACATAAAATCATCCTACAAGTAAAGAACATTCATGTAAAGAACATTCTGTTAAAATATTAGCTTGATATCTCTTAAGATTTGCTGAATTTCGGGCTCAGAAAATCATGTTTTTGAGAAATTCCAATTTAAACACAAGCTTATTTTTAAAACTGCAACACATTTGATGCATAATTATCCTGCATATGAGCCATATACTACATTAAAGCTGAGATTCTCCCATTTTCAGTGATATATGACTGATATATCATTTATGGGAAAATTCTTAAAGTTTTGTAAAACAGGCCTATTTATTATGATGCGTATGTCCAAAAAGCACAAAAACATTCAAACGAATTGGGGGTACAAGAGCTTGATTGTAGCAACAATTTCGAAGTCAATTAATTGAAATTATTTGTATAACTTTATTAATAAAATTAAATATCCATGGAAAAAGTCATTAATATATAAATTAATTCATATATTACATTTCAGTAGAAAATCTCTAACTTAAATTATTTTACTGGGCTACATTAAGTACAGTACTGGAGTAAAAATAAAGAGAGGGATAGTTCACCCAAAAATGAAAATTCTGTCATTTATTTACCATCATGTACCCTCAACCTGCACTTTCTTCAATAAACCAGGTTATATCATTATTCGGGGTAATTCCACCGAGATTAATATCGGATAAGCTGTTTAAGCAAACATCTATTTTCTGTTCCTGCTCGCGTTTAAGTGCTGCCATGTCAAATAGCCTAGATAACTTAATTCATTAATCCAGTGTTTCCCAACCTTTTGTCAGTCATGGCGCACTTTGAAAATGTTCTAAATTTTGTGGCACCCCCTCGCATACGTTATGCTAGGGGTGTAACAGTACAGATTGCTTACGATTCGGTTTGTATCGTGGTTTTAGGTTCACAGTTTCAGGTTCACGGTTTCTGTATGGTACGGTATTTGCTATGTTCATGGAAAAACGGACTACTGTCAAATAAAAATAAAGAAAAGAACAAATAACTTAAATATAAGCAGCAGCCGCACAAATAATTACTATTGAGCATAGATAGGCTACTAATAAAATAATGCTTTTTGGGCTTTTCAGGTAGGCCTAGGTCTAACATTAGTTTTTAACTAAATAAATTTAATAAAGTAATCAAATGAAAAATTACTGCATATTTAACTGTTTAAATTAAATATATTAAATATTAATCCTTATCAAACTTAAAAAAGCTATTCAATCAAGAGCAGTGAACAGACAGCAGTAAAGGCTACTGCCCCTTTAAGACCCAGGGGTATCACTTTCTCGACTGTAGCTATGTTCACTTAAGGCATATTCAGACTATAGCCCTATTCGGACGGGATTAGATTAACATGGGGACATGGGGGTAAAGTAATTTTACCTCAGGACGTCTGTAATATTAATGGCCAATTCGCACGGGATAAGACATCTCAGTAAAACTAGCAGAAGTGGGAGGAGTAACTCGCTTTACGCACCTCCTTGACGTCATGTGCGTATGACGTTACCGTTATAACGTGAGCAAACACACAACCTGAGCGCCAGTCTGAACTCTGTCTCCAATTTATATGTGTGTTTTAATAAACAGTTAGGTCCAGTCTAACGATTCTGATTGGATTGTGTTGGTAATAGACACTTTCCTAGAGCTAAAATGTGTTGTGCCTCTAATAAGTGCTTTTGATCTTCTTTTTGCTTTAAATGATATGCGGAAAATACCGGACATTTTCCACAGATTTGTCCCACCACCTACAACGCAACCGAATGCTTCAAGCGCCTCCAAAATTATTGCGCGCAAAATGCGCTTTTTTTAACTTTTAAACAGGAAATGACAGAATTTTACCATACATTTTTACAGCAGGTCTATTCGAACGGGATTAGTATTACCCAAGGTCATTTTTCCATACCTTTTTAAAAAGGTAAAAGTCTCGGTAATCTTTACTGACATTGTCCGTAATGATTACCGAGATGGCAGATTCGGACGGGATTAAAATCACCGAGAACCTCTGGTAATAATTACTTTACCCCCACGTCCCCATGTTAAACTAATCCAGTCCGAATAGGGCTTATGTCAGCTTGGATACTCATCAAGATGGACATGTTGACATCAGCTACTTCTTGTGTGAGTTTGTCCGTTCAAGCGCAAGACTTGAATGAGAACTCAATAGTTGCGCACTGAGACGTGCATGTGAGCGCTTTCGGATGACCGCACAGAGACAAATCTTCCCACATCGCGATCGCATGTGAGTTCTCAATCACGTCTTCTGGCTCTACACCCGTATTCATAACCGAAGATACGGCAGCACTCACATGCATTAAACAAAGTTTACTAAGAGAGACCGTTTTGCCCACTTCTTTTATTATTATCGCTGTTGTAATGTATCACCGAGGAGCCAGCACATGTATCCATCGACAGAAACATACATAACGCATTATTTTCCAGTTACAACCCATATTAAAGATGCGTCATCAGGTGTGAGATGAACCGCGATGCAAGTGCGTGCTGAAACCTTTTACGCGGCACCCCGCACTTCCCGGTTGGGAAACACTGCATTAATCTGACGCACCACCATCCACAACATGCTTTATATTGACACATAGCAGGCCTAATATGACTTTAAATTAAGATGGTTATTATTGGCACAATGTTGAGCTACAAAAAAAAGAAGAAAATATTAAAATATTGGCGATGACACGAAAATATCTCCAGAGACATCTGAACCCGGCTTAAGTCGCAATGACCTGATTTGCCGCTCGTCCCGATTGATATTAATGTCTTTCTCTTCCTAATGGTAAAAAAAAGAAGTTCCTGAACTGAATAACATACGAATCAGCTGGTGTTGTTGTGATGAAATCCCCCTGAGATGATAAAAATCGATGTTTAGGGAGCCCGCATCCGGTATTTTTTGTGTGCAAAAGTATAAAGTGTAGTGTCAATAAAATCACTAATTTCAGTATTTATAATGTTATTAATTAAAAATTGAGTATTGTATCTCAAATCCCCTGGTATAATTATCATTTACATCAATAAACACACATTACCTATTTTCGTCATTTTTATGGCTATGGCACTTTTGACGATCATCTCATAATTAAATTTTGCGACTTTAGCTGGGGTTTAACAGACGGGGTCAAATATTCCTATAATTTATTTAATCACTAAAGGGCTCACCACAACAATATGGTTAATTTTAACCGCATCTATCTTAAAAGATTTGCTATTATATTGCTGTATAAATGACTACATGGAGACAAAAGGTCCATCTGGACATTGTTTAAAGTGCAAAAATGCAAATTACTACACAGAAAAAAAGAAAAGAAAAAAATCACACACCTTTCTTCTGCAACAGGTCTATAGAAATGGATTCATCAGTATTAGCATCAGGAGATAAGCAGAATTCATCTGGGGGGCGCTCTGTCTGAGAGAAATAATCAGGCAGGAAGTCGCTGTAGCACTGCGGCAGTTGCCTCAATGACTGACCTATAAACAAAAACCACATCATAAATGCTAGATAAATAAAAACAGACAAAAGATAACATCACTGTCAAACAAGTGTTCACTAACTACAAACAAAATTATCCCCACCCCAGCCCCCTTTCCAGCTCCTCCCCCTACACTCCCATTGGGTGACAGAAATTGGTTCAGCACCATTCAGTCTTCCGAAGCTGAGTTGATTGGTTGGAGGGAAATCAAACACATTGCGTCGCATGACACGAGTTCGGGGTCTCTTGGTTTCCAAAGCACAAGAGAAAGAATGATGGCCGTCTTTACTGCGCTCCACACCCAGAGGGTTCTTGCGCCTGTACTCTCTCCATTTGAGTGCCTGCGGGGATAGATGGTGCACTGGAAGGAAAAGGGAATGGTGGCAAAGGATGGTAGTAAAAGAAATGTAAGAAGAGAAAGAAAAAAGTATTGGTGAATGGGAAGTAAGATGGATGGCATGTATAGGGAAAAGTAGCAAAAGGGAAAGAACAGTCACAAGGGTAAGATGAAATGCCAAAGATATGCAATGTAAAACATGGGCAGAAGTGGAAACAGGAGAGATAGAAAAGAGAAGTTGTTAGCAGCATTTAAAGGAAAGAAAAGCCAATGTCTAAGTATGGAAGCTAAGGCTTTGTTCAGATAGTCAAATATTTGATTGTTTTGGCCTATTCGACTCAGTTCAGAAGCAAAAAAGCAAACCATATTCATGTTTTTGTTTTGAAAGCAGAAAAAAATGATTTTCTCAACACTTTAATTACAAGTCATACAACTAGAACTGTGTCTGAATTCAGTCATTTTTGCTCCAACCTACCATTAGGCAGTCGCTGTGTCACACACACTGGTAAAACTTTCACTGGCTCTTCCTGTGGTGCTGGCTCCAACTGTCCAAGAGGACTGAGACAAGAGCTGGGAAGCGCCGGCAAATTGCCACGGTGGAAACAGTGATTTCTAGTAGGCAACGCAGGCATCAGTGGACTCTGTTTCATCAGTGGAGGTGGAGGCGGTGTAGGAGGTAAGGGGGCAAGTTTAGGAGTCTCTGTACGTATGGCCATTCCAGGTGGGGTATGCGGGGGCAGAAGACCCGCAGAGATGGGGCAAGAAAGAGAACGTGGCGGCCTTGGACCACCTGGGGTCGGAGTGCACGTCGAGCAGGTTCCAGAAGAGGTGGGTGCACCTTGGAGGCGAACTGGGGAGTAGCTGCCCAGTGGGGAGGGCCGCACTGTTGTAGGTACAATGGAGGTGTCGTGAGGTGGCCTGTGGTCTTCTTCTGGCTCATCTTCACCACCCTCAGGTGCTGCAGCTCCTCGAGCCTGCATATGGCTAATGTATCCGTCCAGAAGGGGAAGGATAGGCTTCGCCTGGGGTTTTCCAAACTGGTGCTGGAAAGTGAAGGGCTGAATAGGCAATGAGGTCGGACGTTGATTTTTGCTATAGCGAATTACAACCGGAGAGGAGTCCGTGGAGCTAGACAGGCCACCTAGGGGTAGAAAGACAAGAGATGGAGAAGTGTAAAGAGGGGTTGGAGATAAAATATAAGAGACAGGAAGATTAAGACCAAAACATCAGAATCTACAGCAGAGCAACATTCAAGACAGTAATGAACCATATCTAAAGCTTTACAAATTGTTATAAATTAAATTAATGGTCAAATATGCATATAATTATAATATGAAGCAAATTATCTGACCTGAATTTAAACTAGAATGGCTATGGCAGTGACACAGCATTTTAAAATAGCTAGAATAAAACTCAGCATTAGCAATAGCAAAAGAGACAACAGAGTCTTATTATGAAACATGAAACATAGCCATACATATGAAAAAAAATCCTACTCTGTCAAACACATACCTTAAAACACTGCTCCAAAAACAATGACCAAATGAGATACAAAAACAACCCGGATAATATGTCAAAAACAGCCTGTTTATAAGGCTCCTCTGTGTACACCTCTGGGTATGTGTGTTTGTGTGTTCTCTGACCAGCACACAGTGTGTGTGAAACGTCACTCGGCTATTGCGCAAACTGCCTGAATACTCATATGTCAGAGCTCTTAGTACACTGCTGTACTTAGTCACAGCCACCAGGGGCAGCACAGCATTAAGAAGAAATAAAATCCATTGCAGTAACACAACACAAGCTAACCCATCTGTTATCAGACACTGCCTTGCTTTCTTAAACCCTCTAATCTAAGTATTAAACTTTAGCATGCAACTCTTGCACTGCTTGTGCTACAGATATTGGTTCCATAATGCAGCTTGAAGAAAATAGTTACTTTACTAAGCAATTACTATTACATTCCTGAGGTATAATAATTGATTTTAACCTGGCAGACTATAAAATAGCTAAAAAATAAAAAATGCCATAGACATACATAAAATAATATTTTACCCAAACACTGTCATATTTCATTCCCCTATATGTTGTTCCAAACCCACATGACATTAATTTATTCACAGAAAACGGAAAGAGAGCCTGATATATTTTTTGTGTAATATGGAGTAAAGTCAAGTGACTCGGGTATGATGATGAGTAAATGATGACTGAATTCACATTTTGGTAAGTAAGGAACTATCAAGAACGTCTTAGCAATGCTCTAGAAACCACCCAGAACACCCTCGTTACCACAGATCAACCTTTTAAAAACTATTCCTTAACAACAGCCTAGCAACTTTCCAGAGGGGAAAAAGTGGTCCCTTTACATTTATGTTTTTAGCTGATGCTAACCAAATTGGCTTGGACAATAAAGCAAACAATCATATTAAGGGAAATCACATAGCGCTAAAATGATGAAAATCTAACTATGTCACTCCCCAACCAACAAATAGTCAAGAAGAGTCCCTAAATCAACTAAGAAACTACAGTGTAACGCAATAAGTTAATCTACAAAACAACAATAAAAAACAGCTTTTACAAACAACAATTTAACCATCCTCTTTTTAAGAAGATATTGGAGAAAACACGCTCTTACCTTCTGCTACGGTTCGAGTCTGTTCACAGCTCCCCTGACTATGGCATCGAGTGAGTGGAGGCAAACTATGGCTCTGACCCTGCGGAAGGCCTTCCAGGATGGGCGAGAACTCTCCAGAAGAGTGAGAGTGTGTGGATGTGGCCTCTATGCCACCCCTCTGTGATGGTGACCCTCCAGTTCTCCTCTTATTTCTGGCTATTTCTGCAAAAGAAGTGACACGTGGTGGAGGTGGCGGGCTTGGAGCTGCACTCTCACTAAGCCGAACAGGGCAGCTGAGCATGCGCTCCAAGGATCCAAGGCGAGGAGATGGAGACTTGTCCAGGTTACGATCGTAACTGCGAGAGCGCGGTCGATTGCTCCCCGAAGCACCAACTGAATTGCAGGCTGTTGTAGGTGGGGAGATGTTAATATACACCTGCCCCTCAATTACATTCTCATGGATGGAGTCAGTCTCAGCTGGATCCTTTTCTTCATTCTGTTAAAAGAAAAGAAAAATAATGTAAAGGTAGGAAGAAGCTAGAAGAAAAATAAGAAGATACAACGTGTCTTGCACAAGTCAACACCAAATAAAGTAAATAATATACCAGCTCTGTATCTTCATCTTCTTCATCCTCTTTCATTTGTTGAAATAGGTAGTACTCTGTTGGCTGAGTGGGGCTTCCTTTGCTGTGCTCATCTGAACAGCTTGTGACCGATGACCCCACCGGACTGGGAGAGGACTGGGAAGAAAGGTCACACGTCACAAGCTTGTAGTAATTCTGTGTTGCTACAACCAAGCGAGCTTGGCTTTGAAGACATGAGGTGAGGTCATTGGCAGAGGTTTCAGCAGAGGACAGTCCCTCACTTCCAAGGAGGTTGTGGTATGAGTTACAGTTGGCATCTACTTCAATAGTAGCACCTTGTGGTTGAGATACAGAGGAAGAGTTTGCATGGTCTTGAGTAACCGAAGGATGCTGAGGGGGTTCAATCGGGGACGTGTGTAAGTCCAGGTAGAAAGCTCCACGTCCGCTGCCACATTCTGTCCCGCACATCCCAATGAGCTCAGACACAGACGAGGCACAGGATTGCTCACCGGAACTGTTGATATTGAGCAATGGCTTGGCTGGGACAACATTGTTCATTTTGTTGTAAATCGTGCTGAAGTTAACCAGCACTCCATCCGAGCTATTACAGGAGGAATCACTGCCGTAGCCCTGGTGACACTCAGAAAATGATTCCTGAAAATGTTCAGGGTAGGGCTGAGAAAGGTTGCAACAAGAGCAGTGTGGTGCTGCCAGACTGGAACACTCTGAGCTTCCTCTACCGCCCTGCATGGACTGGTCTTCATAATCATCATCCTCACCCCATTCTTGTTCACCACAGTCCATTGAAAGGGTGGAACCACTGCTTCCGTGGCGCCGCTGGCTATCTAATCTCAGCAAGTTCAGGCCCTCCATATGAGTAGATAAATCAAAAGTCCCACCTATTGTATGGTCTCTGCTCTCTACTTCCCTACTAGTCCCATTTGTAGAACACCACTGTTTTTCTGTAGACCCATGCAAGATAAAAGGTTCAGTGGTGAACCCAAGGTCATGTAGATGGAAAGACGGCAAGTCTTCATTCGCAAGCACTGAATTAGAGATTTCATGCAAATTTCCATGCAAGTGAAAAGAGGAGTCTTCCAAATATCCATTCAGATTGTCTTCATCCTCATCATCTTCATCTTCAGTGTTGAGCAGAAAGGGGTTACGTCTCGAGTTTGGCCGTTCATCTGTCTTCATTGGCAAGCCCTGAGCCTGATCTTCGGAATTGCTTGAGGTGAAAGAGGAAGTGTTGCTTGCCATACTCCCTTCTCTCCCTCCCCTTTCTCGTTTCTCTCCTCCTCTCATTACTCCATCCCCAAAAGTGTCACTAGAGCTAAGGCTGCTGCTCGACGTCTGTATGAGGCTGCTGTACACCAACGCCTCCCGCTGAAGAATGTCTCTCTCAGGTAGGGAGGTTGTCCGAATCAACCCCAGGTTCTCCGGGCAGCTGAAGGGATTACTGTTCCTTTTCAACGGACTACCACAGCACTTTCGTGAGCTCGAAACCTGGCAGTGTACCAGCGGAATGTGGTGGACAATAAGAGTCTCCCCAGATAGCTTAGGTGGACTGTCCATCTTCTCCTAGTGTGAGTGAGGATGAAGAATGTTTGGATATTTGCAGATGGTGGTTTTCAAAGGACTTTAGTTCACACGTCCAATGCCAATCCGTGGTTTTGGTGAGTGAGGAACGTTAAAGAAAAGGTTAAAGCGGACCTCTTGGCGGAAGGAAAACATCTGGGGGGAAAAAAGACAAGACAGGATTCAGTTTCAAATTGCTTGACGTATGACATTAAGTTTTTCATAAGAGTACAGGGCATTTTAGGTTAGCATCTCTTTGTGTAATATAATTTTCAACAAAAAGTTACATAACAAAACCACGATCCACTGGGACAAATCATAAGTGCCAAAACTAAACAAAAAAACAGACAAACAAACTAAATAATAAAGAACTAAAGTAAATTCCATTTACAGGCTCCTTCCTCCTTCATCTGCTTAGTCCATAGATGATCATGGATTCAGAATGTAGACCATGAATAACAATACTAAAATAATTTTCAAGTGAAAACATGCGAGTGTTTACTTTTTCCAGATAAGTCCTTACATTCATAGATAATATGAGCTTTGCTTTTAAAGGAGATGGCGAGGTCTACATAAAACTACAGTATCTCACCTTCAGTTTTAACAGTAATCATTCAGGATATTTTTGCAACTTTTATTTACAGGAAAAGAATAAACAGGACAGGAAATGTGAGATTCAGAAAAGGACAAGCAGAATCACTAGCTCTACAGCACGTGCTAATCACTGGACCACAGCTCTTACACTTGTTCTTATTTTGATCAAATTGACATTCAGTATATTTTTCTCTGGTGTGCAAATTATGCTGAATTCACTAGAGATATACCCTCATTTTAGACAGGTTTAAACTCTTGAAGGAGGAAATAGCTGTGGGTCAGTGACCTCCTGTTGTTGGGCCAGACAGATACAGCAAAAAGTAATAGCATATGCAAAACATTGGAGTAGTAGATCATATTCTCTCTCATTAAACATTTCAATCGTATCCGACTCTCGGTATACACGAAAGACTGTCCATGAATTTTCTGGGCAACGTTTTTTTTACGGGGTTGGTTGCCAGGTCTTTATCCCAACCCTCCCCATTACATGGCTTGGGACTCACACACATAGGCCTTCCTAGTGCTATGACCTAGTGCTAGTGCCAGTTCAAAGTTGGTGAACTGACGTAGATGACGACTGACGAGCCTTCTAAGAACCGTTTTGCCTTTCCACATGCTAGATAGCCACCACAGAGCCAGGTCTTACGTCACTGTACACGTCTCATCTTTCTCAGCAACTTGCGAGGCAGCGGGAAACACAAAGACACCAGGCTTCTTCGAGATGCATCGCCGCTACGCAGACCGATCAGCTTATGATATCACAAAACCGCATGAGCGATTCAAAAGCATAAGGAGTCGTATGCTCTCGCTGTACTTTGATGTCATATGGCGATCGGCCTGCACAGCGCCAGTGCATCTTGCGCAAGCTTTCCATCAACAATGGTGAATGTTGCGTTACTATTGATGTACATGGCTGTCCAATCCTACATCGGCATCAAAACAGAGCGAATCCAATGGATTTGTGCAGCTCACCGTAATTTGTATAGACTGAGATTACAATCGAGCAGCTATTAGCTCGATTATCTGCTATTTTAAAAATAGCAGTCACAAGTTTGTGTTCATCTTGTTGGTCACGGTAACCCTGCCTCACGCCCCTTATGCAAGCGGTTCTTACTTCTAGAACAGCAGGGTTTTAGTGCTACTTAAATGTCCACTGAAGTGCTTTGAAACGTTCCGCATTATTCAATGTGTTGACGTAATTTTCACTGAAACGGCTTCAGCTGTTAGCAGCTCCTCCCCTTTTTTGAAACAGCCAATAGCGTTGCGTTAATATACTGTTTGACTAGAGCGCAAGAGCGGACCTTCTCTGTTTGGGAAAGCCAGTTTCCTCTAACACTGTTTACCATCATAATCTCCTCCATATCGCTTTGAAATGGGGTGTGTGCGCTGCTGCGGTGTGTGAAACTAACGTGAAAACAGACTTTATTTACCTCAAATGAAAGCATATTTACACTGAATCGTTTCCTATCACATATATATAGTGTGCTATGTGCCTTTCACCATGTAGAAATTAGTAAATGTGTGTTAACAACTGACCGATTTCAGCAGCAGCTTCAGCAGTGTAAGGGGGCGGGCTTTAGATTCTAGAGCGCATTTTGATTGGACAGAAGATCTGACTTCTGAAGATTTGAGAAAGTGAAGTCTGCGATGATGTCACCAAAATCTGAGATTCATTTTAACGGAAGTGGGAGACTGTACATTTTGAATGCTTATATCTCCTAAATGCAAATTTTGTCATAGTTTTGGAACATACCAGCTTATTCATAACTTTAAGGCTAACACAGTCATACTAAAAGCTAAAAAAAATAAATTTTGATTTCAGTGGACCTTTAAGAACTACTTTTTCTAGTTTGTAGCTGGTGCTTTGGGTGTGGAACTCATTTGAAACTAGGCTCTGGCTCCGAATCAGCACCAGCACTGCACCTAACCTGCATGTCTTTGGACTGTGTTGGGGAGCTCCCTTAGTTGCTCAAACTGTGTTGTTGAGCACCTAAGGGAAACCCACGCTGACACTGGGAGAACATGCAGACTCCATAGAGAAAGAAGCCGTGGCTCAAACCGGGGAACTTCTTGCTGTGAGGCGAAAGTGATAGTCACTGAGCCACCATGACATTAGTAGAGCATATTACATAATCTGAAAGCCTCAATGAGTGTTTGTCAGAGTGTTGGTGATGGACCCCATTGTATAGTCACAAGGCAAAATCAATGACATAATACAAAATGGTACCATTAAATACCAGGGGGTAAAATATTATGTTTTTTCTAATTGCCCAAAATTGGACATGGAAGTATTAAAATGATAGATTATTAGCAGTCATTTTCTATGTAGTGGAGGCCTCAACCATAAGGATGGCCTAGGGGCAATATGAGAGAGTTTTGGGCAGGCTGACAGAAGTCTTGGGTCTATTGGGTGGCCCAAGCCTGTAGCACTCCTCTCAGAAACTAAAGCCTTAATGAGTCATATAAATGAAAATATGAAATTCTATAATATGATATAAATGAACATATGGAATTCATTCATTCATTTACACTTATACACAAATATTTTTCCCCCAAAGTTTGTTTCTGTCATTGTAGGCAGTTTTTAATCATGATGATTTAATTTCATGTGTTTGTTTTTTTTTTTAAATAAGTTTAGTTTTAGTTATTTGATGCTCTAAAAATGCTCTTTAGATGCTCTAAAAATGACGTCATGATTGACAGCTGAGATTGACGGCTTCTCGGAGTTATGACTAAGGCACTAACAGACTTTTTTGGGGAAAAGATTGGAGCTTTAGCTTTATTTACTACACTATTTATGTAGTATATTTTTTCCCCATCAACATAATAAATTGTTCTGCCTCTGCGAGAGTGTGGGCAGACTTTTGATATCGTGCCTCTACTTTCTGCTCTCTACTAGGCAGATTCCGGTCCCGAGATCACTACTGCGCAGATTCGTCCCAAATCTGCGCAAGATGTCAGCGCCATATTCAGACCTCCGGAGGCTTTAATTACTTCAGCGGAAGGGTCGCATTTGCGTTGTGTATATTTTTTACGGTCTATGATTGGGCCAGTGTTGTCTCTACATTTTACATTTGTTGCTCATAATTAACATGTGTTTTTAGTCCTCAAAAATTATTTTTGCCATTTATTTTTAAAAAGCCATCTAAAGTAATTCCTTGCTTTTTAGAATTTATAATCTACACTGTTATCCCTGAAATTGTTTTAATTCAAATTATTTAGGTACAATAAACATAAACTCCAACAGATGTGCTGAATAACAACATGGTTTTAGTTTGTTGTACGATTTGCATGATGTTGTTCATTCTATTTTGACTGTTTAAATTGAATGTACTGAACAGAGCCTATTTTGGTCTGTTGTCAATGCGACGCAACACAAGGAAGACGCTGATTGGCTCTTTGAACTGACGTCAGTCATGGACGCAGCTGCGCGCATTTTTGTCAACGTTTGCTGGTGAGTAGGACATGTCATTTTACATTTTGGTCTCAAACAGCTATAAACTATTAATCCCTGATAAATAAGATGTATAACATTTAGCCAGAAACTAAATGTAAGTTTAGGCTGTGTCAATACATGTCATACATAGTACATGTCAAGGTTCGTCACCGATCGATTGCATTCGCCACTTTTTAACGTTACAACGTTAATTCTTATGACATGCTCTCTGGGATCGTGATCTTCACATTTAAGATCGAATAATTATTCTTTTTTTGGTCAATAATTCTCATCAAACAAACAACTGAATGCTTCAACTGCTGAGATATTCTAACGATATCTCGTTCGGTGTTGTTTTTGAATCTTGGCGGTTTAACTTGCCTTGTTAGAAATGTTCAACATGGTTTTAACGTAAATACAGCGTAATTTTATTAGTTACGTTGTATCAGTTTTTGGATGTCTTTGTGAGTGAAGTATTAAACAAAATAACTTCAAATAATTTGTTAAACACAAATTAAAAATTTTAACTCCAAACATTGCAGTCTAAACATGCGCAGACAAATCCTTATTAAACACAGTGGCTTGTGATGACACATTGATGTCTTAAGACACAAAAAGATCGGTTTGTGCGAGAAAGCGAACAGTTTTTATATAATTTTTACCTCTAATACACCACTCGGTTTATCCCACAAACCGATTGTTTCGTGTATTAAGACATCAACGTGCCATCATGAGCCGCTGTGTTTAAAAAGGATTTTTCCGTGCAGGTTTTTTTTTTTTTTTCCTCTCATAGATTCTGCTACCATTCACATGCATTATACGATTACAGTATACAGACAGCAACAGTTGGAGTTAAATCTTAATTTGTGTTCTGCTGAAGAAACAAACACACCTACATCTTGGAATCCCTTGGTGTAAGCAGATAGACATATAATTGAAATTTTTGGGTGAATTATCCCTTTAAGACTGTTCAGTAACGGAGACAAAATTATGATTAATGTAAATCCTTTCATGTTGACAAATTATATAATATTTTCTTTACAACCTCCACACCTCAGGCTACTGATATCGTTGACATGCGACGTGTTGCAATGAGAGGGCTTCCAGTACTCCTTGGTGATGACCCAACTGAGTTCTTCAAAGCAGGCTTTGTAAGTAATTTTAATGCAGTTTTACTTTTTGTAATATTTTTCTTGATATGGATTAAAACCCCACCAAAAAACAATGTCATAGTTTAGTTAAATGATGAATTGAGTAAGGATGAGGTTTTAGTTTTAAGTCATTAAGGTTAAATTTAAATTCCTGTCATAACACTTATAAAACTCTAAAATACAATCCTGGTTAATCTCATAATTTGGCATAATGTTTAATGTAATCAGTAATGTCATCCAAAGACTTAAACAAATGTAAACGAAAACATAAATTTAATGTTTAAATATTACTGACCTTCTAGGAAACATTTTTATACATAATTCACAAAAAAATGTCTGCATACAACTAACAAAACATGTTCAATAAAATTAATATCTAGTGCTTAAATGTATCTTGGTAATGTTCTTGTCCAGGCTTCTGATGATGGAGACTCGTACCAACATGTGCCAGTTGGAATCCTCAGTTTAGAAAATGAAGATGTGGCTCTGCAACCCCTGTCCTTCACCCATTCTCGGTGGGAATCATTTTGAAGGGGAATGTTGTAATGGACAATTTAGACAACATACCCCAGGCCATGTGTTTTCTTTTTGGTTTAACATATGCCCTGCACCTAGACTACCCAAAGTGCATGGGCAACACCTTTCTTTTCATTCAGCAAGTTTTGCTTGGTTTGGGCAAGAAGGAGTTGAAGGGCAAGATTCTGGCTCTTACAAATCTGCTCACCATGTAAAAAGGTAAAGAAAAAGCATGCTGCTTCAGGTTCTCTTTCAGAATTGTTATAAAAATCTTTCCCAGATATTCATTACACTATGTTTTATTGTTTGGCTAATGTTTATGCTCCATATTAATACAGTATAATAACATACTGTACTTATTAAAACTTTGGAAAAGTTTTGGAATACTGTTGTAAAGATTTACAATTGGGTAATTGGTACTTCAGACATTTTACTGTTTTTGTCACTCTTTGAAAACTGATTTTGATAAGTGAATTACAATAAATTGTAAGTTCAAATAAATCCTTTGTCCTTGTTTGATATCTTTATTAAATTATTGACCGTAAATTAAAGTTTTGGGTTCTGCAACATTCATCCATGATAAATGTTAGCATATACAGGTTGACTGAACTTAAAACATTTATGGAAACTCGTTGCCCTAAAAAAGTTGATTTTGTCTTGTTGAAAAAACAAAAAAATTCCAGTTTAATGTACGTAAAATTTCAATAGCACTGAATTAAAAAGTATTAGTTCAATTAACTAAACGTTTTTAATTAAATGCTGTTGAAATCTTAAGTACATTAAACTGGAAATGTTTTGTTTTTTCAACAAGACAAAAACATTTATGGAAACTCGTTGCCCTAAAAAAGTTGATTAAGTTCAATCAACCTGTATAGGCTTGCAGTGTACTTTCCTTAATTTTCTACAAAACTAAGCTTTAAAATGCTATCCATTATTGGAACATTTGGTAATGATTTCCCCCCCTAAAGCTGTACTGTAGGTGTCTTTAATGTATTGCCAATAAATGATTATTTAAACAAAACAACAAACATGTAAATTCTGTGCATTTTACCTCAAAAGAGAGGAGCCCATTAGATCTACTGTATGTATCAAACATCCTCCTGCAGTCTGAGTCCTAACTGTATTACGCAACACTCATGTGTTGGCAGTCTGTGTGTGTTTAAGACAAGAAATATATATTCTGAATCACAGTTCTTCGCTTGGCAACTTGTCATCCAGTCTGCAAGATTTCCTAGCTAAAAAATATTAGAAGATTAAAATAAAAACTGTGTGATAGGAGGTTTTTCATTGCTACACAATTAGATATTTCTTTTAAAAAATGTATTGAGAACAATTCGCCCATGCCAAAAAACAAAAATTAATAACAAACTTCTCCAATCATTTATTTCACTTAAACTCCACCCGTTCAGGTTTACAATCATGTTGAAGGTAGGGGTGTTCGATTCCAGGTTTTTTGGAGTCGACTCCGATTCCCGACTCCCACTGTGGGAGTCTATGGAATCGACTCCTCGACTCCATTTACTTTCCATCAATACAGGGTTAGAAATCAGACAAAATTGCTGTTGTTACACACTTAAAATTATTTTTAACACAAAACCCAACACAAAATCCTAAAATCCTCTTATTAAAAATGCAGACTTTTAGCGTGGCCATCCAAATTAGTACAATTTAGCAAAGACCTTCGTGGCTATCAACATTTCTGTATCTATAACCTAGGAAAAGTCACGAAAAAAGATGTTGTCGAGTGATGGCGCTAAACGCACATGATCATTGTCTTAAAAGGTGAGTTAAAGATAGGCCTACTATAAAATAATGCCCACTATTGATGCGTTTCTTCTTGATATTTTTATGATTTATGGTTAGTTTAATAAACACATGGTTACCATGGGAAACCAAATCTATATTTATTGCAATAATATATAGCCTACCATCAATTAAACTAAAGCTAGCATGGAGAAAGCCTATAACAAACTAAAGTCGCTGTGATTGTTTTTTATTTCTAAAGTAAGCACTCAAATAAATGTGTGACAAAGTTTCTGCGACAGCTCTGACGCGGTGTACGTATTACCTTGCGGCTCGCTTCATTTCACTCACTCCTTGCTTATAATGCACTCAACTTCCAAGCACTTTAGATGAGAGCTTCAGTAAAATAGAGCGATTTCGGACACAGCAACAGAGTCGACACCGAGAGTCGATTCCTGTACTGGAGTCGACTCCGACTCTGGGGCAATTCAGAGTCAAGGAATCGACTCTTTTGGAGTCGACTCCGCATCACTAGTTGAAGGAAAACAGGACAGAGATGAGTTCCACTTTCACACATTGCAGGAGAATCACTAAAATCTTAGACCTGAAATTAGTCCACACAGACTGATGCCATTTCCAGAAAATTCATGACTCAGTTTAGCCTGACTTCATCAAATCAGTCACACACTACTTAGACATACTGCAGGGAACAACAAGTGATAGACCGTCAGACTGACCAGGGCAATTATTTGGCTGAAATGATCAGCACCAGTCAAGCTACATCACAACATTCCATAGCGCTGTAGTAAATAAAACGTAAAAGGACAGACAAGCTGGTCTGACAGACAAAATTCTCTCTCTCTCTCTCTCTCTCTCTCTCTCTCTCTCTCTCTCTCTCTCTCTCTCTCTCTCTCTCTCTCTCTCTCTCATTGTTACATAACTCTCGTCACTGCTAGAGGCTATGACAGCAACTACATTCCACAGACTGGGCGTTTAACTCCAAGATCAGACAGACAGCAACAAGACGACTGAGTAGTGAGTGTTGTATGGAAGTACAGATTGTTTTAGTAAAATATTTAAGATAATTAAAGTTTAATATGCAATTTTATTCTAAATTACTGACCCTCTTCCTTTTTTACAGTAAGAAGAATAGACTAACTAACTGAATTACAGGCTGCGGGACAATAGTTATTCCAAAATCTGGAACACCTGGAAATCTTAAAGGTTATAGTCGACTTCTACAGATAAAGATTTGCTTCTTTCAATAATGTGTAACTTCGTAGCATAGCTGTAGAAAGTAAACATGATGAAAAAACATCCAGCTACTTTTCAGCAAAAATAAGGAAAGGCAGACACAATTATAGGCCTTCTATAATTATTCAATCACAACATTTCCCAAAACATCCTCATTAATCACTTACAACTATGATGGCAAACAATTAAACTATGGTATTTGATATAAAATTTTTTTTAAAAGTTACATTTTCTTTTAAGGTGTTTTTGTTACAGTGTAATAATACATTTAAGTACTGAGTAATATTAAATAACTATGTACTTACTATATAGGGTAGATTAGGGTTTGGTTTGGTTTAGGGTTAGTTGCATGTAATCACACATCATTTACTGTTATTACTATAGTAACTGAATGTTAACACATGCAAACACTGACACTAAACTAATTTTACCAAAAATAATATGCAAAACAAAAAGACTGTAGTTTCCACAGCAGTTTTATTATATTTCATAATCAAGGTCAGTTTTGACCCCTCACAATTAAAAATAATAAGCTTCAAATTTAAATAACAGGATCGCCCAGTCATCTCTTGAACACAAGCTGCTTTTGTTAAATGGAATCAGACTAGAAAGTTCTTTCAGAGGCAGGAAGAAACAGATTTCAGCCTGTGTCCGTTATGCAACACAAAATAAATTGGGATCATTACACACTGTCAGGAGTATTCAAAAAATGACAAGTGCAATGTTCGTATTAAGTTATTAAGTAGGCCTTTGATCAGAACAATATTTATAGACTAAAGGTGAGGGAAATGTGACACTTTGATAATTGTTCAATGTTATAACATTTGTAATACGTTTTAAGAAAAAAAATATCTTATAAGCCTATTATTTATCAAAAGAGGATTTTTTTTTTCATACTTGGTGTGCAGTGGTATGGTGCATTATATAGATAGATAGATAGATAGATAGATAGATAGATAGATAGATAGATAATAGATAGATAGATAGATAGATAGATAGATAGATAGATAGATAGATAGATAGATAGATAGATAGATACCTATATATATATATGGAAACATTTAAGAGACCACTTAACATTAAGAAATCCATGTTAAGTGGTCTCTTAATGTTTAATGTTTTTCCAGAGCAGTATATATATATATATATATATATATATATATATATATATATATATATATATATATATATATATATATATATAAACCATGAAGAGAAATTAAACGTTTGCCACCCTTATGGTAAAAATCAGCACAAGGGACAGAAAATTAACGTTACCCATATTGAAGAATCGCCCATTAACAAACACACACATTAACACATGTACGTGTACATTAACAGGCCTATATATGGCTTATTTTGTGTTCGTTCGCTAAAATCGATTTTTTTTTCTCTTTCCAATAATATCATTATGATACGAAGCCAGAGGTTTTCGAGTGGTAATGTGCCTAGTGTTTATTCACAAACCGCTGGTGCTGTGATCGATATGCGCAAACACAGGCCTCACGCGCGCACAGCCAATCACTATGGCATGTTTGACATAACAGCAGCACGCCCTGTATCTGTTGGTCTATCTATTGATTTTAGCACGTGCATATTCATTCTTTAATAAAGAAAATGCAATACACCATCAAATAAGGCCAAGACGAAACATAAATAAATGATGTCAAATCAGCACCAAAACAAGAAACCTACAATGTGTCCATGGCCGCTTGTTTCCATGAGCCTCTTTTGGGCCATGATACCGGTCCAGGATAATTCGTTATCCTAAAGACTTAAAAAGCCACCGTAAAACCTCACAATACACACATTTAATGTTAACAACGACCGTGGGAGCGTAGACACGGGCGTAACGTTATATATATGAGCGGAGAGAACGGTGCACGCGCACACGTCTCACAACGTCTGTTTTACCACATTCAAATAATTCAAATAACAACACTCGGTAATTTTGCGTTAATTAACTTAGTTCAGTCTTAATAATTAACAAAAGCACCGTCTCGGTTCAATCTGAATCAGCAGCAGTGATGTAAGATTTGCCAGCGGGCAGTACCGTTAGCTTTCACCACACCGTGTTTACCACACATTACCCCTCAAATAATAATAGCAATCCACGTTTATACTCACGTTGACGATAAATGTCATCTCCTTGATTCCCAGAGATCACGATGTCAATTCACGGCGAACGACCGCCACGTTTGGTTTGATTTTGTGGTGAAGGTTTTGAGCGCAACAGCGGCGCAGGGGCTGGAGCGAGCGGCGCTACGTCAGGGTGAAGCGCGCACCCTCCCTCGCGCTTACTCTAACCGTGCGTCCTCTTACAATGCTGACTTCTGGCCATCTTTGAGGTGACAGAAGGTTACAAATCACATCTTTTGGGTGCAGGTGCCCGGCGTTGGATACCGTGGCTTGGCGGCGTAAGAGTGGGTGGGGTGTTGGACTGCTCTGGTCCCCTGCAGGCAGCTCTTTGTTCAGCCTACTCTCTCTAGTCATTACTAGAGATGCATTTCTCATTGTTCGGTCGAAGAATGCCTGCCTTCACTCTCCGGACTGGGAGTTAAATAGCTGGCATGTCTCATGAATGGTTTAAGGGCTCATCTGTCTGGGGGCCCAACTAATTTTAGCTGTAGTTGGGGAAAACAGTTGTCCAAAAAAAAAAAAAAAAAAAAAAGTATAAATTTACAGTGCTAATGTCATTGCATAGATAAATATAGGCAAATTAGCAAATGATGCAAGACCTTTTTTCAGAACTAGCTTCACATTACTGTTTTAACCAACTGGTCCAAAAGTCATTTCTAATGATTGTACGAATTCATAACCACAGATGTAGGCTACAGTTTGAGTGTCCATATAGCTTTTTGTAAATAGGCCTTTTTGCAATAGCCTATAGCTAAATAAATAAAATAAATAAATAAATAAAATATATATATATATATATATATATATATATATATATATATATATATATATATATATAATTTTTTTTTTTTTTTGAATAATATATTTATTGTTTTATAATTTAAATTAAACATATTTTTTTCAATTACATTCTCATTTATTTTTATAGCGCTTTATTTTTTACAATGCTGTTATCAATCAGTTATTGTGTCCAAGTTATGGATTTCAGAAATGAACATATACAAATCACAGTTAGCTCACATATTAGTATTAATAAACCATGCATTAATTAAAGGCAGACACAATGAGCTCATTGAAGTAAAGAACACACGTTGTTAACAAATGATTAGGATATATAGAAAAGAAATTTAGAATTGGTGCGATTTTTTTCGAATTGCTTGATATTGTGTGATCAAATGTAATATCATTATTGCATTGCATGTGTTTTATGAAGTGTGTAAATACTTTTTGGGTCCTGTTTTTTTCTTTAGTAATGAATGTGATAATGCTTTCAGATTAAAGTGTGAAGGTATACAGTATAACTAAAACAAATATAAAAAATATAAAGAAATTCAAGGAATAGTAACCCAAAAATCCACATCCTGTCTTTTATTTACTTCCCACCATCATGTTGTTCCACATCCATATGACTGACTTTCTTCTGTGGAACAGAAAGTGGTCGCAGTGTTTGACAGAACACATAAGTGGATGCTTATCAGTCAATAACAACTTAAATCACAAAGTTATGGCTTGAGACTTCTAATAATTACAGTAAAGGAGGAAACACCTTTGATCATTCTGGTGCTTTATCATCTTTTTGAAAGATCGACAGCTTCAGCCCTCACTCACTTCCTTATATTGCAAAATGGCCAGAATATTCTTTTAAAAACTAATATTTTCTGTTCAAATTCATGGGTTAGAATGTGATTAGGGTTAATAATTAATGGCAGTATTTTAATTATTGGGTGAAGTTTTAATATCTATGTATAAATGAACAGACCCAGGTCAAACTTACACATTTAAACAATAGTAAAAAAGTGTAAAAATGCATTTTATTTGTACGAAATATGTTTTGCTTTTACAAAAATATTTTCATAGTACAGTACAATAAGAGTATGGATATGATGTATATTAGTATACAGAGTAAAGCTGAATTCTGAAGTAGATTCCTTGTGCTAACACAGATTTGTTAAAGTCAAAGTCAAAGCACTCTATATAGGTGTTTAATATGAATTATGTGTTCAAATTGCTCACTTTTCAGCTCTGAGTTAAAGTTATAACATAAAAAAAAATGTCTTTGATCTTTTGAAATAAAATGTAAACAATAAGTCAAAACTCCTGTCCTTCTCAAAAAGGTCTTGTTGCATCTTGGATTAGCCATGGTGATATAATGAGGAGAAAGTGGAACAGACACTACTATTCCTAAACACCATAAGAATAATTATCCTAGCTGGTAACAAGTTAGTAACGCTCGCAAGATATGTGTTAAGCCTTTGTTAAGATATGCTTTTTCTGGCTGTCGGATACTGTAGCGTGTGACTTCCAACGAATCCCAAAATGAGTAGAGCGGCTGA